>NW_017100256.1:976246-993938 GCF_001263275.1 Habropoda laboriosa | reverse complement strand
ATATAATACATAAAGAAGAAATATTATTTGAAAAATGTTAGGTTATTGGTTGTAGCTTTTTTTCTTTTATAGTGTAGATTAGGATAATTGTTCTTCTGCATAGGCTCTTCCTATCGAGAGGTGTCCCCAGTTTAGAGATCAACCACCAGGTTCAACCGCAACTTACAATGGAAAGTGTTACATATTCTACAACCGACAACCGATGATATTCAGGGAGGCGTTGGCATTCTGTCGTACACGTGGTGGAACTTTAGTAGACGAAAGCAATCCTGCATTGCAGGGATTTATCTCGTGGGAATTGTGGAGGAGGCACAGGTATTCAATTTAAGTTAATATCATTTGTTTCTTTTCAAAAGTTCTTCCTCTCTGTAAGATATGTTATCATTCAATTGTACGACTTTATTTAAGATAATAAGATTAAAATAGCAATAATTAAAGTATTTATTTATGTAAATGTATAATTGCAAAAGTACTCACGATTATGAAATACTAATATTTAATTTAACATATTTTAAAGTAGTTTAACAATTTTTGAATAAACCGTAATTAGTGAAATATTCAGTTTTATTCACGTTTCAGTCAGATTAGGTTTCTTTTGTGTTAATCAATATTTTTCGGTTCGTTCCATATTTAACGATCAAAATCTTCAACTCTAAATTATCAAAAATTCGAATTTAATTGTGGTCTACATATATTAACTCTCTTCCTAATTTGATTCTTTATACTAATCTTCACTTTGCCACAGAATTTTTTTTCCGAGCAAAATGAAATGAAATTCACTCAGTTCGATACAATTCAACATTTATTTATTTATTTTGAAACTTATTCAACGAAATTTGTAAAAATACGTGTTCATCTTTCGTTCGTTTAAATATAATAATATGCATTTGCATTTCCTACAATTTACTATTGTCATATCATTTCACATTTCAAATTATTTTTTACTGCCCTGAAATAAAGCATTGCTTTTCTTACGTGACACAATCACATAACAGAAGCTTAACATTTTTCATTGAAGAAACTCCACAAATGAAAATGAAAGATTAGATTTGAAAAAATGAAAAAATCCACAATAATTCTTTCAATAAAGTCAGCTGAAAAAATGTATTCTATCACTTTCTATAGGAGTGATACTTCGAGTCAATACTGGATGGGAGCAGTGAGGGATCAAAAGGATCGTACGGTTTGGAGGTGGACAGGAAGTGGCGAAGAGGTTTCCGTTTCTTTCTGGAGCCTGCCTCAAGGCACCGAAGAGGACTGCGCTCGGTACGATGGTAGCAGAGGCTGGCTCTGGTCCGATACCCCTTGTACAGCTCGATTAAATTTCATCTGTCAGCACCGTGAGTATCCAGTATGAATTTCAAACGTTGCTTCCGTATTCCTTTCTCCCATTACTATCGAATTGTACAGTAATGATACTGGTGTCTTCTTCGAGACAAAAAGTGTACTTTTTACAGAGAGAATATTCTTTCTCGTTAGATGCACGAGCTACTATAAACAAATTAGTTTAAATAAGAAGACTGAGAACCAAAAAATTAACGTTTTAAAATATTTTTCGAATTTATATTTGTTCCTTCATTAAACTAGAATTTCCTGGACATTCCAGTTTTACTGTTTTATAATGAAGTATCTGTAGCAGTTATTTTTTCGGTAATTCTTATGCATTCTATAATTGTTTGTAATTAAATTTGATGAATTACTAAAGATAGTAAATGGAACTTGCTAATTGTTTGACATCCTGACATTAACGTTTACGGTTTATTATACAGAGTGATTCTGGAAACACTAACTAACGAGTGATTGTAAGAGTGATTCCTTCCCTTTTTTCAAAATATTTGCCTTCAAATAATTTACTTTTATTCAAAATCTTCAAAATATTATTAACATCTCTTCGAGCATCATTGAAATTGTTATTAAATCTAAAACTAGCCATTAAATCATTTTTGAATTCCAATCATCCATACGAACTATCTTTCCTCTCTATTTTTCAAAATACGTGTTTTTAACCTTTTCGTGACTGAATTATTTTTTTCAAGAATTTCTTATTTATCTATCGATCATCACGTCTGTAATATGGAACATATATGTCCCACTGGTCACGAAAGGGTTGAATAATTTTCTTCTACTCAAAATCTGCAAAATATTATCAACGTCTCTTCACACAGTCCCCACGACTCACGCTATTTACAGCTTCCCGCATCATTGAACGCGTCCACAAAAAGATCACTAACAAACAATCCCAGACGACTGGTAAAAACAATGAATCCTTTGTTTGCACTTAGAACCACGTGCGTGTGGTCGACCAGAACAGCCGCCGAATTCCACGATGACGGTGACCACAACGACGGATCGGAATTCCGGAAGCTTGTACGAAGTTGGAGCAGCAGTGGAGTATACCTGTGACGCTGGCAGCCTTCTTATAGGACCGTCTACTCGTACCTGTCTCGACACCGGCTTCTACAACGAGTTTCCACCGGTGTGCAAAAGTAAGAAGCAACGATCAGCAACAAAGACCACTTGGTGAACCATATATGCCTGGTGTTCGATGTTAAATTCAACATTCTGCTGGTTTCCAGGCATCGAGTGCGGTTATCCAGCGAACATAAAACACGGAGGCTACACACTTATCAACAATACCGTTAGTTATCTGAGTCAGGTGCTTTACTCCTGCGATGAAGGATACGAGATGACTGGTAAGAATTTATCGTGGCGTTAGGCATTAGTTCTTGGCTCTATGATAAATGTGTGTCGGTTTTGTAAGTAATACCCTGATACGTATGTTGAAACGCTTCGCAAAGGAGTACTTTGAGGAAATTGGTAAGAACGTGTTACTGATAGTTCCTGATGATAGCTTTCGATAATTTCTCGACTTTCGTTTAAGTTATCTCGGTTTGCTGTTGATTGTAAGATCGTGTGAATTTCTTGATTCCAAGATGCCATGTGTTGAATTTATGGAGATTAGCGTTAGAGTTTAGAACAGTTAGGAATACATTTTTAAAGGATTTACTACGCTTTTATAATTGCACGTAACATAAATTTATGTGTTAATTGTATTCGGTAATGTTAAATCAAAAATTCATAAATTAACATGATATACAGGTACAACAAGTGTCTGATTCAATTAATCATTTGTTCAATTGTTGAACATGCAGAATAACTTTCTTATGCGCATACTTGAATCAAAAACGCTATGCACATGTACATAAATAGATGCAGCTGGATTCTGATCTTAATTGGAGTGAATATACATAAACATAGTACTAACTGTACTTTGAATATTAAGATTTTTTATTTTTAATTATTGCAATTGTTAAATTTTATTAATAAGAATTGAATAGTTCAATTTTTTTTAAATTAATCTTCGTATTTTTGAATTAACATCGTACAATACCAATTAAGATAAGTGTTAAATACTTGATGAGAAAGTTTATAAAAAATTCGATAATTTAAAGCTCGTGTTATTAAAAATTTCACACAGGAAATAATTTTCTTTGGTCAAAGGTCGCGCGAGGTTGACTTGTGACATCGATGAACGCTGGAATGGACCACCACCACGTTGTGAACCAATTCTCTGCGATCCTCCAACTCCTGTTTTACACAGTTACATTCAAATCGATGAAATTGACGAATCTGAGACGCTACCAGCAAAGACGAGCTTGAATCGAAGTCTTCTCGTAGGCAGTATTGTTACATACACTTGCGAGAAGGGTTACAAACTTACCGGGTTCCGACAGATACTATGTTTGCCCACTGGATTATACGATCATGTCGCACCCACTTGCACAGGTATGTAATTTAATTAATTTTATAGTAAAACTATAATCACAGCCTGTCTATAAAAGATTGTATCCTTTTCAAAAATTTATTCTCGACCCCTTGATGTGATACGAGGATAATATCATTCAAGCTTTATTCATACAAACGACGAAAGTACGAAAATGTTTAAAATTTATTTTGTAATATATTTATAATAACTATTTGAATATATATAAGTACAGAACGTAATTAACATCTTTTCTGTTATTTAATAAAACATTAAGTATGTAATCTGAAAGCTCCTCAGCAAATATCAAATTTTACTAAAAGTCGAAACGTTGAAATTCTTTTATTACAGAGGAACCACGCACCACAATTACCGTTCCTCCCAGAATCACCGTGCGACCAACGACCGCCAGAACACGGCAACCATTCTTACCACCCCGTGTCCGAACCACAACTATCTCCACCACGACCACAACCACAACTACCGCTGTGCCATCACGAAAAGTGCCCAGTACTGTCGAATTGCCTGCGACAGTGAGAGAAACCATCGCGAGGAAGCCAAATATTGGTCTTCAGAGGCCAGCTCCATCCTCATCGCCGTCTCTAAACGACGGCAGCAGCGATCATCCTCAGGACAACGAGATCTCTGGCAGCGGTGTAGACAACGCACAGGCTGGCATTGGAACCGGTGTCCCAGAACCATCGGGACCATACAGAGTGGATAGTGCCGATCAGCCGAGTAACACTCATCAAGCGAAATTAAATCTAGGCGCGGTGATCGCCTTGGGCGTCTTCGGCGGTTTTGTATTCCTAGCCGCTGTAATCACCACGGTCGTAATACTCATACGCAGGTAAAAGCAAATCATTAAAATAAATTGGAATCGCGAGTAGAGCGACGGTGACTATACCGCTGGGTACTCTTTTAGTTTCTGTGATCACGATGGTTGCTTCAAAAGTAACGCCTGTTGTAGTATAAGACTGAATTATACTCAACGGTGGTAGTTCGATACGTTTGTTATGTTTTGTTTTTGCTTTATGATTTGTTGGTATGGTTGTCTGTTTATCCACTGCTGAGAGCGATTAAAGCATTAGTTTAAGGAGGTTCCATTATTCCCAGTTCGATTTTAATATTCTCGTTGTG
The DNA here is from genome assembly GCF_001263275.1 of Habropoda laboriosa. Taxonomy (NCBI): domain Eukaryota; kingdom Metazoa; phylum Arthropoda; class Insecta; order Hymenoptera; family Apidae; genus Habropoda; species Habropoda laboriosa. The sequence continues at coordinate 989,035 of NW_017100256.1, read as the reverse complement.
AAACGTGTTGTTTGCGATCAATTAGTACTCGTACCTTCTACTTCTCTAACAGGCATTATTTCTTGGGCAGAGTATACATAACTATTTATAGCTTTTATATGCATACAATACATTCGCTCTTTGACCCTACGTGTGTATACTGTATCGCTTACTCTACATTTGTTGAAACTGTTTCTCTATCCTTTCATCTATCTTCTTGTCTTTTTCTCTTACTAATAGCGCGTTTCGCCCTCCCCCCTCCTCCCCCCATTAAGATATTGTATTATAATTTGCATTTATTTCGAGCGTTGTAGGTAGTGCAACAAAAAGTTATTACGTGAACAGATTTTGCAGTAAAGGATATGAAAAAAAAATCAACAACCTCCAAGCCCTCTTTATTTTAATTGTATTCTTTCCACTACCATCGGCTGGTAGAGAGTATTACAAATGTAGTTTCGCTTTGTAGTTACTTTGAGTGAAGAAATACAAAATTACCAGACCAGTTACGAACTTTTCATAGAATTTCCATCCATAATCTTGAATACATTTTTCGTGAAGTGCTTCGTGAATTAATTAGGAAGAAGTTTGAAAGTTTATGATGAAGTTTTTCAGCTTTATTTCAAAAAGAAAATATCGTAGAACCTCTCTTATTTGAAATAATTGAAATAGTAGAATTTCTGGATAATGGAATATTCTTCTTCTTCTATGACACATAACTTACAGATTTAAGTCACGATTTTTTTAAATATTAGAATACTGTTCTCTTCAGATTGTACAGATTTTTATAGTAACATAGTAAACGAAGTTTTGGTTCGCATGTTAACTTTTAGAGAGATTTGAATGTATTGCAATTTATTCTAATAGTAGAGATTCTGCTGTACTTTTCTGGTCCAGATTAAGTAAAAAGCCAATACAAAGCAGATTTACGCCAGAGGATGTAGAACAGGGTTTTTTAACTTTCATCATAATTGAATTAAATTACAAGTAATAATTAACCCTTTTGCAGTGAAAACTTCGATATTAGAAATTTATGGTTGCTTTCAAATTAAACCACGTGTGTTTGTAATTTCTTTTCGAATTTCTTCATTGACGCAATCATTGTAATTTATTATATTTGAAAATTTATTCATGTTCATTCTTCAACATTCTCAATACCTTTAATGCTTTCCCACATAAAAGATGATTAATACGGAGCAAATGATATCTTATTTTTAGAAAATAAGAAAATAACAAAACTAAGTATGATTGTTTTTGTACACTTTCTCCTATCGTTTTTTTACTCTTCGCAGCGAAAGGGTTAAAAGTGATATTAAACCTGCTTTACGCGGAAAACCTCAACTAACCCTTTCATTGTTGACGACTATTATTTTGACAGCAATACATGAAAAACTCATACACAAAATTATTATTCGTATCATCTACGTCTAAATTACAAACTCGAATGCATAAAACGTCTAATTCAATAACCATACCCGATAATTCAGAAATAAAACAAAACTACTTAACACATTACCAACCGAAGGAATTGCATTCGAATAGATATCGAAGATTGCTGAAAAGATTTTTAAGAAAATTAAGCAAAGAACCCAGTGTTAGCAAAAATTTCGTAGAATATTGCACGAAACTAAATTATCATTCATTGCGAATTGCAAAATAGACAATAGTAGATCTACCCAATCAGTTGTCAATATGCTAACTGTACAATTTCTCGTAAGATTAAAATTTGACCACATAAATTTACAATCAATCTCAGCAACGAAGGTGATTCTAACCTAAAAAGTAAATCTCATACCAACGAAACAATGATAAAGAATAATCAATACAAAAAGAATACGCACACACACACAGATACAAAATACACCGAAAAGAAAAAGTACTTATAGAACAACGAGAGAGAGAAAAAAAAAAGAAGGTTGATCGAAGGAAACTAGGTAACGATCAAGAAATAACAATTAACACTGAGCCCGTTTGCGTTGCGGTGGCTAGCGGCAGTGGCAGCGTCAGAGGAAGGCGCCGCAGGGGGCTTGGTGGGGTTGGTGCGTTGAGGGGTGGGGGTAGTGGTGGCCTTGGAAGGGGTGATGCAGGGATGCCCTCGCGTTGGTATACGCTACTGGCGCTGCCCTTCCCCGACCAGCACCTGGGGCGCCGCGATTTGACGGCTCGCCGCGGCACTGATCATCCTTACTCCTTTGGCCTTTCGGCGGCCCATCGCGCTGGATATTTCTCCAATCCTTCCCTCTAAACTACCAAAAAATATTTCCTATGTATACATATATATATATATAGCCCACCATTATCGCCCTCACCCTCCACGCAACCACGGCCCACCACTACATCAACCATCACCACGAAACCACTACAACCGCCATGCGCCACCCTCGCGAGTGATTACTAGTCAAGGTAAACGAGCAACGTTTATAATGAGCACCCAATATATAGCGATAGCTCGTTCACCAACTCACAAGAGTGTTTTCAAGGCTTCTTCTAGACGCACACGTTGATGCAGCGTACATTATATGCACTTTCTCCCCGATTATCCTTGTAGCTTCTTTGTTTATACTGTTTCTTCGCATACCCGTTCTCGTAGGATAGAGTATATACCATATTGCTAACGGAAGCGATTATCTAATTTATAGGGAGAGTGGAAATACTCAGGGTTCAGATGTTCGAGTTTTAAGGTCGTTTCTTGGAAAATGTTCTTTGGTACCTTTAAGTGCTAATCAGTGGAAGAAATATATATATATAGGGAGGTACTTGGAAAATATCGTTAAATGTTATTCATCAAAGTAGAAACTACTTTACGAGACCATTAATATAGTCTTTTCCTTATTACAGAGGCACAATTATAAGAGATGTTATTAGAAGTAAATTTTTGGATTTTTAAAATATACCATTAGCAAATCTAAGTAGAATTAAACAAAGAAATACATATTATTTACTTTTAATTTCAAATTTAATTTTAGATTTCTTCCTTAAATATGAAAAAGAGTTACGTTGCTCTTTATTACACACTTGAAAGTATTATCCTTTGCATTTTGCATTACTTGCGACGGTACTATAATTTCTTCCACTGAATATGCGTAAATATTCTAATGACTTAATATTAATATACTCGTATTATAATTATTTAAATCTGATAACACTTTTATTTAATTATCCTTGAGTATTTCGTTTATTTTTACTGCTCCTCAAAGTACTCTTTCAAAAAGGCTTAAAAAGGAATTAGTTAGTTGGCTTCAACTAATTAAAATTATCATATCTGAATTATTAGGAATAGTATTACAGTATAATTATAATAAAATAGAGTAAAATGGAATATACCAGATTGAAACTGAAAATATAGACTGATAATTCTATGTGTTTAATTAATTTTAATATGTTCAAATTTGGTATCCACGTATTACGACAAAATTGATTTAATAGCGTAGCTTAACAATGCTTTGGGAATATTAATCCTTTATGATTGAATAAGTTCTAATAAGCTGTAATTTAAAAAAAATATTTGCAATATAATATATATTTACAAGAACTTCAAAAATCGCAAGGGATTAATTGCATTAGGCCGGATGACATTATTTTCTACTTAAATTCTTCTTGTTCCTCTTATTTTCAAATTGGTGACGGTATTACAACTTATTCGCTAAAAATTGCTTAATTTACTCTTTGCTAGAATATTATTCAAATACATCGTACTAAAGACTCCGAAAAATCGATCTAAAGATCGAAAAATGAAATCGTTGATACAATAAAACGATACATACACAATGCTTATTATATCGATTCTTAATAAAAGAAAAATAATAAATTATCGGATATGAATACCAATAAAAACACAACAGAACATTACAAAATGTAAATTAACATATATTTATTGATGTATTCACACAGAAACCGCGGTAGAAGCAGCAAGCATTATCGACATCGTGCATCCCCCGATTGCAATACCGTAGCCAGTTTTGGAAGCAGTTCTTCCGAGAGTCGAGGAGGTCTGAATCGATACTACCGCCAGGCTTGGGAAAATCTGCATGAGACTACTGGCCATAAGGCCAATCACCCTCCTCTTCGTCGCAAGGAGACCTTGGATGAACCAGGATACCGAGAAAATTACCGTGGTAACAACACCGAGAGAGATGGCTCGGAATTAGTTGTGAGCGACGTGGCCACATACCCGTCCAACAAGCACGCCAGCATCTCCGATAAGAAACGCCATCACCATCATCATCATCATCACCACGGTAACTCGACGCCCGAGTGGAGGCAGTCCCAGTCCCAATCCCAGTCCCAGTCCCAGTCCCAGTCCCATCACAGATACTGAAAACCGGAACTGTTACCTAAGCATCCCTTGTATCCAAGATTTTCGGTGAATCGATAACTGTGACAAAGTCAGTTGGATCACGAGTAAGCTCGGTCTTTTGTTTTCCGATATCTTGTAAGCGGTGGTACAGCGGGGAAACATGATGGTTTTACGTCAAATAATAAATAAAACATGTGGAATAAAATTACTTCATACAAAGCTCCGTTTTTTGAGAAACGTTGTTGTTCAATGTATGTTGAATATAGATACATTTGGTAATATTTTACTTCTAGATAAATGTAAGCTAGTTCTAATAAGTTAGCACTAAAGTTAGTAGCGTGTTCGTGTGTAATTTGTGTATTGTTCTTTGTTTAATTCAAATTCCCAGAAAGCTGCATTTTCTCTTTACATGTATAAGAGCACATCTATCTCAAGACCTATTTGAAATAGATAGTTGAAATTCAGCATACTGTTTTCATTTTAAAAATTAAAAAATTGAGAGTTATCTTAAACATATGCATATTATTAAGTACTGTACAATACGATCTGTAAATTAACTCTAATTCATAAAATGCGTATGTTTTTTACGGTAGTTTGCTAATGAAAGCTATTAGAAAGTCATTAATATGCATATATACTTTACAAACGTTTAAGACTACTGCTTTCGGAAACGAAATCTCACATGTGCAACTTTTATTCCGTATTTTTATTTTATTTTTTCATGCAAAATCATCACCTTGTTTTGCTGTACCACCACTTATGAGAAGACTCGTAAATTCTAAGTAGGATTCAAAGAAACGTGGTGAATAATTAATATGTTGCGTAGGGGAGTTATAAAGCGTGATTGATAGGTAAAAAAAAAAAGTAGATCATCCTACATTTATTGTTCTGTTATACAGTAAATTATTTACAACTACCTTGTTACGTAATGTAAATACCGTATACTGCAGTAATATAAGTGAAATAGGGAAGTTGTGAATGTAGGAGGATCACGTGTTGATCGAAGGATATGCCAAAAAAATGAGAGAGTAATATATATGTGTAATTACTGATCAAATGATTTTTAATGTTTCTTTTTTATGTAAGTTATTGTAAGAATATTTGATTATAGTTATTCTTAATGGTATATTTTACGAAAATCGTACGCTCGGCAAGATCAAAGTCTGTTAATTGACACCTTGGCCTTGCCTTAAGGGAATCGAATAAATTTCTTATAACGACATGATATTCGAAAGAAGTATCGTTAAGGAAAGGCCAACGTTATCCATTTCAGAATCAAAATTTATTTAGTTATGGTGCTCGTTCTAATAGAATTTATGTGTATTTAATCTGTGTTTGCAGATTTTACGATACTTTAATGGATTATTTATACTTAGTATTATATTAATCAGAACATTTTTCCCATACTCGTCGAGAATAACAAATACATAATTAGTAGATGGTATGTACTTGTTCGTTGACTGACGTAAGATATTCATAGTAAGTTTGTACATGTATTTATTTAATATCCCGGTAATTCACAGGAAATTGTAATAGTGCCATTATGGGCAAACTTGTTTTATTGTATTGACACGTACATTCTTGTCGTTTGAAATACAAATACAAAATGGCGAACGCTCGTATACCTTTAATAACTTGTTACGTACGTATATCGTTAGTCTTAGACTTGATAATGCACGAACTACTTAAACTAAAAATATTTATGTAGTATAATCGTCACAACAGTTCAAAAAGAAAAGAACACAAATTGTTCAAAAAATTACTGAAATAAACTTAATTCTTGTAACACACTTTTGTATCATTAAAAAATAAAAAGTCCATTTATCACTAAGCAGTCTAATAATATCACGCAAAACATTAAAAAAATACCACATTTAATTCTGCAACCACTGCTTGATTAAACGTCCAACCTCCACTCTGGCAGCTTTCAACTCAGGTGAGTCATTTTTGGAGGGAGGATACATATTTGCACAATGAGCAGTACCTGTGAATCGTAATATTAAATTAATATTCAATATTAATTCTAAAATGTAAAATTTTTATTATTTTTGTGCACCATTAATATAAATAGCAGGCATTTGCGAATTCGGTGATTTTGTAATGCCCAAAACATGCCAGGGGTCAACTGATCCGTGTACAAACACTACATTTGTAACTTTCAAATTTAATGCTCCATATAAAATATTTGTTCTATTGACTGCTGATTTTAGCAAGTGAATATTGTATCTGTTAAGTTACAAAATACAATTATTAATATTGATTGGTGTGATAATTAAATAAGTGTTTACCACAAATTTCAACAAACCTAGGGCCAAACACATCGGTACACTGTTGCACAAAAAAATCTATCGGGAATGTTTCACTAAATAATTTTGGGCGTGCCGTAGAAGTTTGAAAGAATCCAAATTCTGTGCACGTTTGATACATCCATTGACGACCTAAAAAAAAAAATCTTATTAAAGTATAATAACTAAAAATTAAAAGGTAATAATATTCTTAGTATAATGCATTACCTCCTTCTGCTTCTTCGCTAGTCCAAGTTACGTCTCGAAGTTCATGAACCATTTTATTGTACATATAATCTAAACATTTCTTTTCTGACGCATTCAATATTTTATTACTTAAAAATGCAAGTCTATCAATAGCAATACCCAACTTCTGATTCGTTAAAATATCACATGTACTTTCAATAGTCAAATTAGCCATTGCAGTATTATTGCGATTGTCTTTATTGTATTGTACAATACCAGCTAAGTTACCTGCTATCGTTTCGTACAAGTTCGTTAGACAATAAACTAAATTTACACCTACACAAATTTTTTACTTATTCCTTGTTGGCCAATAGGATGATGTAACATTATGCTGAATTGTTCATTGGCTTCTTTTATTGCATTCACACATGCCTCAGAATATTCCTTAAGAGCATTTTCCACAACAACAAAGTATTCTATAAAGTATACCTATTAACATCAAAAATTTTGTATCTAAAGTACTCTTTATACTTACCCTGAAAATCAATTTCTGCTAATAAAGGACCACTTGCAGAAACAGCTCCATGCACTAGATGAGGATACTTAGAACGCAACCATGCAGCCAGTGATCCAGCATATGACCCACCAAATGCAATCCATTTAGTACCATTTGGCAATTTGTAATCAGTATTCATGATTTCTACAAAATAAGCTAAATCTGCAAGAGCTTGTTGTGATGTAAGGTATACTAGATTTTTCACACTAAGATCACTGTAAATAACAAAAATATTATGTCAGTGTTAAAATTGGTAATCTATGGTTTATTAAAATTATACAATTTGTAAATAATATTACATACGAAGTAGGATGACTTTTTCCATAGAAACGATGTTCTACTTGGAAACATAGTGCTCCAAATTGTTTGGCATACTCGATCCATTGTCCTTCCATCATCCATTTAGCATCTGCACTAGCTTCACCACTTATCATTAAAAATACAGGGCCTCCATGTTTATAATAATCTCCATTTATAAAATATCTCTGTAAAAATATTTAAAAGTTTTGATTACATCACAAAGCAAATTATTTATTAATTACAAACCTAAGAATTTAAAATACATTTCTATATTACCTGTTGCCAAATATGTGCATCAATTGGATTAAAGTGGTCTAAAAATTGTGTCAACCATTGCTCCTTTGGAAGTTCATATTCTTTAGACAAAATTGGAACACCCAGATTACCATGTTTGCTTCGACCTCTCATAAAAGTCTGCCATGATATACTAACATTTATGAGACTGATAAAGAACAATAATAGTAGGAACCAGCGCATGTTGTAATAGATTTCAATCAATTACAAGCTATTAGGCATTCTGAAAATGTAAAAGCTAAACTAATTATTTATATTTCATAAAAGAAATAAATATTATGTTCCTATCTTTGCTTTATATGAATTTAAGAATGGTAAGAACACAATTGCTAAAATATTTATTTAAAACTACATCAAACAAAGTAACAATTACATTCATTTCAATCATTTGCATAAAATTAAAATTTGCACACAGTAATCTGTAATATAACAATTATTTTGCAAAATATAAAAAAATTTAAGGATTTCAGTAATGTATTAAAAAAAGGAAATCAATATTTCAAATGTTATATTATAATAATCATAAATTTAAGAAGTTATAAATATCAGCAACAAAATATTATTACAAATTTAGAGTATAATGAATCTTTAAACAACTCCAATTTGATATCTGTTTTACTGACATATATGTACAATATTTATATAGGAAACAAAGGTCACAATATACTAGATTTTTTTTATTATTTGTTACTTCACATATTATATACATTTAAAACTTCTTATTGATAATAAAAACATTTATTTATCACTATGCTATGTAAAAAACACACCTGTGGCAAAAATTACAGAAATAATTTTAAAATGCTTTTACTAAAAATTAAAATGAACTTACTAATTTTATTACTATGCTTACGGCAAGACAATATGACCACCTTTCTTAAACTAACTTTTTAATAATTCTTTAATGTGATTTCATATATATAGGTATAGAAAACATTAAAATCGTCAAACTTGAAATGATAACTTTTAGCTTTAAAATTAAGTAACAACTAGTCGTTTTATAAATACCTACATATGGTTTACGTCGAATGCTTTCTTTTTTAAAGCGCCATTACTATAATGATTTTTATTATCAGTTACCACATAAACAAAATTGCTTTCGTCACAGACGAGGTATAGATCGAACTTTGTATCCAACGTTCTGAAATACCAATCGTGTAAAACAATGAGAGGTTTGTTATGCCCTCTACGATAATACAGCAGTAGTGAGTTTAGAAATTATACATATACAATCCGACCATCAAAGATGGTAAAGTCGACACATATAAAAGATCCTCCTTTGTTAAATTCGCATGTAAAGATATTTAACATACATGTATTGGATGCGTGGGTAAAACTTTGAGGATCTCTCAAAAGCAGTAAAACCCACATAAGGGATGAATCATCCACTAATGAAAAATTATATTTTCATATTTTTTATTACAGCATAATGAAAATTCTTTGAACTTTTTGCTTTCAATAATATTTGAGTGATTCTTGCAGAATTTTATTATGAAAGTGAGTAAGACAAGTAAAGGAATACGGATAGACAAGGATAGCAATAGCAAAGAGAGTTAGACAAGGAAAGGAATAGGGGTAGACAAGGATAGCACTAGAGTAATGAGTTAGACAAGGAAAGATATAGGGATAGACAAGGACAGAAAATTTGAAAAGTTTGATTAACGCCATCTCGTGTTTGGATGCGCGAACTAACAACTTGTTACTAGGAACACAGGATATAAACAGAGCTATTAGACAAGGAACGCACTAGTGTGCGAGAAGGATAGAGAGAGAACGTTTCCTATTGGTCCGCGGTCTGTAATGGCCGTCTCACAGACGCTAAATCAAGTTAGCCAGGGAAGAATCAGTAATAACTCATTAATTTGAATGATTTTGTGAACTTTTAGGACTGAGGAATAAAGTGTGGACCTTCAGCAACTTTCACATGTAGTTTATAATGCACTAGACCCTTTCAATAATTAGTTATTAACAATTATTGTACGTAGTATCGGCAGCAGTACCGCACATAATTCTGGTTTTTTATTAATTTCGTAACTTTGTACAAATAATTTATGCACATTTATACATGCATTTAAAAGGCTATTCCTTTAGCTAGTTTCTCATTAAATATTCATCAACATGTCCGTCGTAATTTGCGAGATATTAAATATTATTTGGAAAAATACTACACTCGTCGCATTCAAACGTGACGGATTTCCATCATTTTCACGACTATGCAGGTTTAATTGTGCACATTTAGTCATGTAGAATATAGTATAGATCTCTATCTACATTCTCCAATAATTTTTACATGCGTATATGGTGTACTTTAGTAGATATTAGCAATTGTTTATAAAAATTGGCTACACTCAATTGCGATGAATAGGGCTCTCTCTCATATAATCTTTAATAACTCTTACATTAAACCAAACATGTTAATAAAAATTATATGAGAATGTAGCTAAGGGAGTTGCTTTTCTGGTGCATATAGTTAGGTGTATGAGAATTTAGAGAAAAGCTGTGAAATTATTGAAAAACCGTAAAAGTATGCGGTATCGTTCTCGACATCACGTACTAAAACTGTTAATAACTAACTATTTAAAAGGTCTAGTGTATTATGATCTATATGAGAAAGTTGTTAAAGGTCCACACTTCATTCTTCAATTTTAAAAGTTCACGAAATCAACGTAATTATTGAGTTATTAAGGAAAATCACGGAAATGTCTTACGCTTGAATGCGACGAGTGTATTACTTACCCAAATAATGTTTAATAACTCGCAAATTACGACGGATATGTCGATGAATATATAACAAGAAACTAGCTAAGGGAATAGCCTTTCAAATGCATGTATAAATGTGCATAAATTATTTGTACAAAGTTACGAAATTAATGAAAAACCAGAATTATATGCGGTACTGCTGCCGATACTACGCATAATAATTGTTAATAACTAATTATTGAAAGGGTTTAGTGCATTAAAAACTATATGTGAAAGTTGCTAAAGGTCCACACTTTATTCCTCAGTCCTAAAAGTTCACAAAATCATCCAAATTAATGAGTTATTACTGATTCTTCCCTGGCTAACTTGATTTAGCGTCTGTGAGACGGCCATTACAGACCGCGAACCAATAGGAAACGTTCTCTCTCTATCCTTCTCGCACACTAGTGCGTTCCTTGTCTAATAGCTCTGTTTATATTCTGTGTTCCTAGTAACAAGTTGTTAGTTCGCGCATCCAAACGCGAGATGACGTTAATCCAACTTTTCAAATTTTCTGTCCTTGTCTATCCCTATATCTTTCCTTGTCTAACTCATTACTCTAGTGCTATCCTTGTCTACCCCTATTCCTTTCCTTGTCTAACTCTCTTCGCTAGTGCTATCCTTGTCCAACTTGCTTCGTTGTTGATATCCTCGTTATACCTATTATATTTAATTGATACTTATAATCAATTTCTAATTATTTTAATATTACTAATAATGTAGATAGTAAAATACAGGTTCCGATTTTTTTTCAAGTACTTTAATTATAGAATAATCAATGTTTCTTGTTAAATAACAATTTAAATGGTGGTTAATAATTATTAGAAGTATTAAATAAACTTGTCGCATGATTTAACTTACAACTGCGGATAGCGTTAGGAACGCGTAATAATAAAAAAAATTGAAATAAACCCGAAATTTATCTTAATGTATATATTATACAATTAGAAGTATGGAATTCTATATGTCGTGTACGCTTATAAAATATCCTGTTCTATACTTTATTTATAATTTCATATTTACATTTAGTTCTAATTTCCCACCACTACTAATGTTGTAATCTTATTGTATGCTGAATTGGTGACATTGGAAGTGATACGAAAATGGTAAGGGGGCTCTAAAGTCCCTGCGACATGAACGAAAGGATGCATTGAGTCATAGATCTATTCTGTATCTCGTCTATGCTTTTATCACATGTTATCACGATTACTAATTTTTCTGAAACATCTTCAAAATGAATTTACGTATTATGTGAATATTATGATAATTTACAGCAAGTCGTTACTTCAATCAATACACACGTGTGTATTATCTAATATATAGAAAGCTATTATTTTAAAAATTACATTTATTGTTCATTGTATATTGTAATTGTATCTTTATAATAAAAATATTACAGTAATTATGTTGTTTTAAATCTTCGAATACATTTGTGTATAAAGGTGTTATAATTATATTGTATATGTATATTAATTTTACATATCTAATGCGTATAAAGGGAAGCTTTATCTACAAGCTTAACATTTAAAATCAATACAATGTGACATATAATAGTAGGACTTAAAATTAACAAATTAAGTGTTATGGATACAAACAAAGAATCGTTAACATTTAACACTCAAAGTAACGAGATTATATATCGCATATACATAAGTATTTTATCTAACTCAAATAGATTCTCGTACGATGTGTGTAGCAAAAGCAATTTAATCGAATGCATTCTCTGCTCTTAGTAAGGGACAGAAGATCTTTATCTTCGTGAAAAGAGTAATTAAAAAATATTTATTGCACTGGATTAATGTTTATAATATGTGTATACAGAGAAACAATGATCACTGTAAAATTCGATAACTAAACGTAAAAAATGAGAACGAATACGTTTATCTTTAAGTAATACATATGTCTTTATCGTGATGTAAACGAATTGAGAAAATATTGAATTAGTGTTGCCGACAAAGGTTTTAAGAACGTTATATGTGTCGCGTGTAACCTCTTTTGTGCTTTAATTCATCAAAGGTAAGCGTAAAACTAAACAGTTAATTTGAGGAATATTGTTAATTTTGATTATTCTTTAATTTACTTTATACATTATATTTTTATTGCATTTAATTTCTGCAAATTTTATTATTTAATTATTTCTTTCATATGCTATATCT
>NW_017100256.1:970469-976003 GCF_001263275.1 Habropoda laboriosa | reverse complement strand
ACCAATTGTAATTCATATATGAACTTTAGTAATTGAATATGTCTGTTTGATATGAACATTTTTTATTGTAGTTATAAAGTTCTATAATAATAGAAATAATATTAGTAAATGAATAGTTAATATTTCTTTTGGTTAATAGGAAATGAAGGCAATGCTCTATACTGCTGTAGAAGAAGCACCTTCAGCTGAAAGTGTTGAACCAGAAGTGATATCCCGACACTTTGCTTCCTTTGATGAAGTGTTTTTTACATTTTGTGATCGTGAATTAAAAAAGATTAATACTTTTTATTCTGGTAAGAAAAGTTTACTAAAATTATATACATAAAAAGTGAATTAAATAAATAAAATTGTTTATAATTATATTTATTCATACCAAAACACTTAATACTCTTTAATTTCATTATAAGAAACAATCTTTTATTTTCATATAGAAAAGCTAGCAGAAGCAACACGTAAATATGCAGCTCTTCTAAGTGAATTGAAAATAGCATTAGAATTACAACAAGGTGGAGGAAAAAATAAGGGGAAAGTAAATGTTAAACCTCCTTTGCCAACAAGGAAGCTTAGAGAACTAAAACTTGCATTCTCAGAATTTTATTTATCTCTCATACTTCTTCAAAATTATCAAAATCTTAACTACACTGGTTTTCGGAAAATTCTTAAAAAACACGACAAGGTATATAAAAAGAAAAGTGTTGTCTTCTTAAGATTGCATTAATCCATGCTTAATTCTTTCGTATTTCTCTAGGTTTACAGGTTCGTTTAAACAATAATGCAAAAATACGGAAAGAACTAATAATTATTTTAAACTCCTTTATCCTATTAAGTACAAGTAAAAACCCAGCACATCTCATATATCATACTAATTTGTATCTGTTATTATATGAATTATAATATTATTTTTATTTCTATTTTTAGTTATTATCTGTAGATAGTGGTTCAAAATGGAGAATGGAATGTGTCGAAACTGCACACTTTTATACATCAAAAGATATAGACAAGCTCATACAAGATACAGAAGCTACAGTAACAAGCGATTTAGAAGGTGGAGACAGACAACGTGCCATGAAACGTTTACGTGTGCCACCCTTGGGAGAACATCAAAGTCCATGGACTACTTTTAAGGTTGGATTATTCTCTGGTAGCTTCATTGTGCTATTTGTGGCAGTTGTGCTTTCAGGTAATGACAAAACTGATATAGTAAAGAAAAAAGAATATAATTCATCTTTATATTTACATCCTTTTTTTTGTTATTTTATTTCTAGCGATATTTCATGATGGTGGAGAAAACTTAAAGATTGCATTTAGATTATACCGCGGTCCTTTACTTATTGTACAATTTTTATTTCTTATTGGTGTGAATGTTTATGGTTGGCGATCATCTGGCGTGAATCACGTATTAATATTTGAATTGGATCCGCGAAATCATTTATCTGAACAGCATCTCATGGAACTGGCTGCTGTTCTTGGAGTTATATGGACTCTTAGTTTATTAAGTTTTCTATATAGTGGTAGCTTGAGCATTCCAGCATATGTAAATCCATTGGTTTTAGTCTGTATCATGCTGGCATTTCTCCTAAATCCATTAAAAATGTTTCGGCACGAGGCACGATTTTGGCTATTAAAAATCATTGTAAGTATCACGTACTATAAAAATAGAATTAGCAAATAAGAAATAAAATATTCTGCTTAATCTCTTTTTCAGGGAAGAGTTTTAATATCACCATTTGCGTATGTGAATTTTGCTGATTTCTGGTTGGCAGACCAATTGAATAGTATGGCTATAGCATTACTAGACTTCCATTTTTTAACATGTTTTTACATAACTAATGGAAATTGGTTAGAAGTTGGAGATACCACACAATGTATGTCTGGGTCTTTAATTGTTAGACCCATTGTTAATTGTCTACCTGCATGGTTCCGTTTTGCGCAATGTATTAGACGCTATCGGGATTCTAAAGAAGCATTCCCGCATCTAGCTAATGCCGGAAAATATTCAACAACATTTCTCGTTGTAATTTCTAATACTATGTGTGCATATCGTGCTGGTAAGTTATAAACAATTTTTTTATATGGTTGGGATCCGTTTTAATGAGATAGGAAATAAAAGAATACTTCTTTCAGTGGAATATCAAACTCGCTGGGAAAATCCATGGCTGTGGCTTTGGGTGATAAGTTGTTTTGTTAATTCAATATATTCCTTAACCTGGGATTTAAAAATGGATTGGGGTCTTTTAGATAGCAATGCTGGTGAAAATAAATTTTTGCGTGAAGAAGTTGTATATTCGGCAGCAGTGCGTACATAAAAATATATTCTAATTTTTCTGCTCTCTTTGTTTTTTACACTTCTTGACTTTGATTCTTTTTTAGGGATTCTATTATTTTGCCATAATTGAGGATTTTATATTAAGATTTGCATGGATAGCTAGTTTCGTTCTCGTTGAATGTGGATTCGTATCCAGTGATTTAATGACGTCCATAGTAGCACCTCTCGAAGTTTTTAGGTAAGTCTTCAGTTATTTTATTATTAAATTAAATTTCATTTATTAAACTAGCAACTGACATGATAATCTATTCATTTTAAGGCGTTTCGTTTGGAATTTCTTTCGGTTAGAAAATGAACATTTAAATAATTGTGGTAAATTTCGTGCAGTTCGTGATATATCAATAGCACCGATAGAAAGTTCTGATCAGACACAGATTTTACGTATGATGGATGAGGATAATGGTGTACTTAATAGAGGCAAACGTAAAGTAGGGGGTAAACGGCAAACTAATACTAAAGAAGATAAACGAGCGTTGCTCAAAGAAGAAACAATTGACATAGATATATCTAATGCTAGTTGAAGATAGCTCAATAATTTTACCGCTGGTAGCAATTTAAGCCAATATTGCTCCAAATTTATTGTAGCTTTTGTAAGAATCTGTAGTCCGTTGCAACGAGTGTAAGCAAAACCTTATGAATGACTAATATTTCATTATTATGTTTATCAAAATTGAAGACTGTAAAGCTGAAACTATTACAAGTGCCTTGTATGTCGTTCTTAAAAGAACTCTTTGTTAAACTGAATTTAATAATTTAGTACTATTATACTTATGCTACAGTGTCTTCCATAAAAGTATTTTAGCACATAACGCATGGCATATCGCTAATAAATTGATTTAATTTAATTACCAATTTTTGAACACTTTGAATATGTAGAAATATAGGAATTATTTTTTCAGACAATTTGGAAGTTATTTTTTACAATTCTTGCGGCTAATAAGCATTAAATTAGCATATACAATCAGATAAAGATAGATTAATTTATTAACGGTACGTTATGTGTTAATAATGTATATGTATATGTGTTAAATACTATAGTCTTCAATTTTGAGTAATAAATGCATAGCTTCATACCTAAAAAATGTATAAAGTGTGCCATACAAAATTGTAGTTGTATATAATAGTGAATTGTAAGTAGAAATAGGCTTGCTACTTCAATGTGACTATTTGTTCATGTTGGTGCAACCAGCGATAGTACACAGTAGTATTATAATTAAAGCCAAGAAAAGTCGCTTATTATTTCATAACATTCATTACGTTTATCTTGAAAAATAAAAAATTGCAAAGGAATAATTAGTGAAAAATGTATTCGTTAGTTATGTCACAAAGCAATTGTATTTGTCCGGTCTAAGATAGTTGAATCAATTGATTTAAAATTCACTAGACCACAATATCTTTAATATTACTTAATTATTACTTTCAATACATTATGTAAATTTTTTCTTTGTTTGTGGTAAATGATAAATCTTATTTTTGCATGTTATATAATATATTACATTTATTTATAACAGCGAGTTATAAAATAGAATATAGTATACTAAGAAATACAGAAGCTTGTATGTAGTGTATGCAAAAAAATTTTTTATATTACTACTTTATTAAGCAAAAATATGAAAATAAGTAAGCCTTCACTTTTTAATTAGACGCTAAGTACTTAATATTGCACACGACATAGCATTTTTGTAGAAATATTTACACATTTATATACTGGAAATTTAAACATGTTTCAATGCATTAACACGTTTGCTGTCACCAACGCAGCATATGTGGTGCAGAATGTATTGGCCACCGTGCTATCGCAGCGAACATGTTAAAAAACTACTTACAATTTTTTTAATGCCAACGATAATGATATAGTAGACGTGACTTCAGTATGAATTACTAATATTGATAGCAGTTCATGTTCAAAACATAACTAAATGAATTGTCATTAAGTTCTTTTTTATGCATTTCGTATGAAAAGAAAATTACTTAAAAAATACCCTTTGTACTTTACAAACAAAAAAAGGAAAGCCGATAACTTAATTTTATTCATTCAGTTGCGAATTTAAAGAACGTGGTGCTTTACATTGTACTATTCCTTAATCACGATAATGTATCGCTGATTGTAGTATCAGAGTATTCATGAATTAAATATTCCAATTATTGTGATGATTTTACAGGTATTTTTATATACGTTGTTATAGTGATAGTAGTGATGACGACAGTGAAGAAACCTTACACTTACTGAAAAATAACAGATATTTTTATATTTCGTATACAAGATGTATACCTTGTATACCTTCTTCGAAATAGGCGCAATATATGCAACATGTGATTACGTATAATTATAAGTAGTTAGTAGCGAATTAAGTATGTATATGTTTGTATATAAAGTACTTATATTTCGTTAATAAAATATCGTGTATTGAAGAGCTAGCACGTTATATTTAATGTATTTTTATTTGTAAATAATAATGTTCGATAACGGATTTCATTTTAAAAATTTATTTATTCATAACAATACATGTTACACATTATATACACACGACAGAGTCTGCGCCGAATCAACTTCGAATAATAACGTTATGACTGTACAATAGAATGGCGATATTAAATCGACATCACTTGTAACACTTTACAGACTAAACTATTGGAGAAAGCAATAATTACAAACGACTTATATGATTTTATGTAATAAAGTTCTGTTATGTTTCTTACAGATATCTAATAATATATGCATGTTTCGAATACCTATTTTAGCATCAGGTATCTTAGAATTATATCTTATTGTACAAAGTGGAATAATATTCCAGATTGCATTAAACATATCAGTATGATCTATTTCAACTTTTTGTGAGCCTACACTGAATTAATTTTAAATTATATTCTGTTGTACTGACTCTTACTTTGCACTGAATATGATAGATAATTTTGTAAGATTAATCTATAACGGTTATAAAACTTCTTTTGTTTGTTCTCAATTAATTCTGATTAATTGTTGGATTGCAAACGGATAAATCATAATGTACTTACTGATTAAACAAAATGATAAAATGTCTTACCATTTGTAAATAACTTTAGTGACTCAAAAGAAAAACAGAGCCAAGTAAAATATGATTGTTAATTTTCTACATGATATTTGACAAATTTAGTAAAAGTGTAAGATTTGTAAGAATATTCTTAAAAATCTAGTGCGGGAAAGGTATATATATATATTAATTAATTA
>NW_017100256.1:946105-970212 GCF_001263275.1 Habropoda laboriosa | reverse complement strand
CAGAAACACAGCAATATGTACCTACTTTCTGCTTAAAGCAGATTGCATCTGAATAATTCAAGCTGTCAAAGGTCATTAATTAACATCTACAACAGCGATTAATTAAAATCTCAATGCGTATCTGTGAATACTTGTAACGATGTAACAAACTGATATAATGATGGAACAAAATGTTTCAGAAACTGCAGAAATAAAGCCTCGAGCGAAATCTTTGAATGGCTTACAGAGTACTAAAACGAAGATTAAACGTGTTTTCAAAACGTTGACAATTTTTTTTAATGCTAAATTATGTACATTTACGTCTGTAAATGTACATAATTTTTTAAACTTATTCTGACAGTAATACCATGCCATTTAAAAATGTAAATATCATATTTTCAACAGTTTTTCGTGGTACCGATTTCACTACCATGACTACTAGAAGCTTTTGACTTCCTTTCTGGGTCCATGGCAATTGAAATAAATTCCTCTGATATTTTTTTGTCCAATCCTGTGTATGTTTGTGCTAGATCCACTTGATCTTCCCCTATAGAGGACATCCTTTTTGAAGACTCTGTTTTACCCTCAGTTTGTTTTTTCCTCTCTACAGTTTCTTCTTGTTCTACAGGCAAATGACGTTTCTGCTTTGGACGAATCTGTAATTATTATTATTTTAACAATTGTTTCAAAATGGAAATAATTTTAAACTAAGGAAATTATTTTGCTTATAATCAGGTGTCCATGATAAATATGCATTACTAAAATATAACGATTGGTACATTTATATTTATATATTTGTGTATTTAAATACTTCATTAGTTTTTTTTAGAGTTTCTATGATTGTTAATGGGTGAAATCGGACTCATTAAGTAAATGTGTAACAGTGTTTTATTTGTCCACATATATAACATTTTACACAAGAGAAAAATTGTTTTTTTTTTTTCAGACATATAAGATTTACTGTCTATAAACCTTATACGATGGAATTCGTTACGCTTCGCTTTCACAGATTCTAAAATCTCCTAAACGAGAAGCGTTTCGAATGGAATTACAGGAGACAAGTTCGAGCGTTATCAAGCGTTCCAGGAACTTTTTCCACGGTTACACAATTATATGCAAAGAGAAACAGCATTCCATTCTTGACTGCCAAATCAGCGTCGGAGATATCGACGGTTATTTGAACATGGCGATAACTCCTCGCGTGGATTGTGACTGGAATACGAAGTATTGTAACGAGTATGCTTACAATTTGCGATGGAGGACGCGCTGCGTATGGCATGTGCGGTAACATAGGAACGGCACCATAAGCTGGAGTAGCTATTGGCAGAGGTCCAGCGGGCATAAATCCTCCAGGAAACTTTGCAGGAGCGGCAGACATCGCGTAAGGTGACTATAATAAGAAAGAAAAAAAGAAACTTCTTACTACTGTTATTTCATTATCATTTTATAGAGGTTCTTATCACAAATTGGTTCTACGTGAAAAAATAAGTCGATAATGTAGAGCGAACATTTTTTCATATGATCTTTCTTTTTTGAGTAAATTGGCGTCGAAAATTCACGGAGTTGTTTTTTTTATTGATATAAAAATTGTTACAAGTAATTCTCATTTTCTTGCAAATGCAATTATGCTCTATGTACTTGATGAACTTTCAACGTCAATTTATTCCAAAAAAGAAGCTTCGTGCAAGAAAATGTCATTCTACATTTTTCGTTGATTTTTCAACGTAGAAGTACCTCCGTTCGAGTAGCGCATCTCCTAAAAAAAAGATCTTCATCTTTAAGTTTTATGTTTTTATCGAACAATAATGATTTTTCTTCATTTCACCTCATCTGATAGTCGATGTACTACACACGTTTGAATTCAACTTTTCGTCAGTCATATCAATCTGATAACAATAAAAAGACCCCATGACTTTCAAAATACAAAAAAAAAAAAAAAATATGACCTTGAAGGTTGAAGTCGTCAGTCACGATATTTGTCCTACTAAAACGGACAACTCTTTCTTGACATACTTTTTGTGTCGCGAAAAGTGTCGGAGATATAAAGATGAACAAGATAAACGAAACACCTTGTATATGTTCCTAGAAATTGTGTCATTGCGTGTAAGCAGTGGTAATTGCTCTAAAATGATCATTTACAACATACCATTTATCTGTTCAAAAAATTGTTTCCTTTGA
Source organism: Habropoda laboriosa (assembly GCF_001263275.1). Taxonomy (NCBI): domain Eukaryota; kingdom Metazoa; phylum Arthropoda; class Insecta; order Hymenoptera; family Apidae; genus Habropoda; species Habropoda laboriosa. The sequence continues at coordinate 968,055 of NW_017100256.1, read as the reverse complement.
AACTTATTTTCATTATTCGAAAGAAACTCTTTCGTCTTCTATTTTGTTCCTTTTTATGCACTTGGCTTTTACGTGGAAGACGTTGACTTTAAGCACGAAGTAAGTATTTCATATGAATTGAAAAGGGACTACTATAAACTGCCAGGAGTAATTGTTTTCATAAGATACAAAGAAAAAAAAAAAGAACTAAGCTATAAAAATTATTTGAAAAGAAAGATAAATAGTTAATTAAACTGTCTCGATTATATTCAATTTATTAGTTCATAACGCTTTCAAGGAGTGAAATATTTTGCGTGACATAGATTACATCGCACTGTTGACCTATTCCCTGAAGCATCTTTAAATTACAAAAGAACATCAATCAATCTCCATCTATTGCAAATCGTGCACTTCATCTAACGTCTACAAACATCATAATCATTAAATACAACTACGTACCCATTCACTCTAACTCACCTGTCATCAATATTCCATCAAGCATCAGCCTCCTTTCAATCACATCATTCAATCGTAAAAAAGAAAAGAAAGAAAAAGGATAAATAAATGAACAACACTTGTAACCTTACTGGATATTACAATTGTAACTATCAAATCTATCATCTACATCTTCAGTCATCCTAAGTCGTTCGTCATCGAGTCTCTATTAACACGCTCACTGCGTGCAATTCGTATTTATGTCACACTTGTGCGGGACGTATATTAAAAATCACGAAATTTCGAAACACAAAAAAAAACCATTCAGAATAATTCGCGTAAAGCACATATATAAAGCTTTACAACAGAGAAATACTAATTATTTGTTAGCATATATTATATCGTCACTTTGCTAGAAGAACTAAATGAATTTACTAATTTATATTTAAAAAGTGACTCTTCCGAATTGTCACATTGTTCTTGTTAAACAGTATAATTTTAATTTTAATTTCAGATAAAAATAACTCCATTTTTACAGTTACTTTCTGGAGATATCTGAAAATGAATGATTTTTCAAACGTGCCACTCTTCCAGCAAACCGACAGTATACAGCGAAAGTCCCATTAGCGGTGAACGTGTTAACCTCTTCCTAACCGCATCATCCAACCGCCAAACAAAGCAACATCGTACCTCATCATATACAAAATCCACCAACCAGAGAGCATACCAGGCATTTTCATTCAAACCATCCGATTACTACCATCCACCGCAAGAATCTTGCAACCATCTGAACCGCAAGCAAGCGCATACTCTGCTGGAAGCATTCCCCCGGCTCGGAGGGAATCCGAAAAGCGACAGCAGCTAGTGGCTTATCCTGCTGACACAGAAACACCTGCATCGAGCTCGTGCATCTCCGAAATGTAGGCACGAAGAACGCCCGAAGCGGCGGCTCAACGACGAGTTTCTCTCAACGCTCCGTCGTCTGAACTTTCTAGCTCGGGTGTCACTGACCTATCCCTACCTCCAATTTGCAGGAGGTCGGCCCGTAGTAGCCGCAAACGTAGGGTCGTGGGAGAGGATCCGGCCTCACCTGGATCATCGGGTGCATCTGTAGCATCGGCTGCACTACGTAAATTGGCTGGCTCTTCGGCACGTGGTTCTGCGCGGTGACCCACTGATGGACCATATTGCGGGTCTTCAGACGGCCGTCGTTCGCCACTTCGTCCACGTTATTGCCACGCAGACATCCGCACAGCTTCGGGGTCAAGGTCAGACAGCTGTAGCCGGAGACCAATAGTTCGGCCACGCTGGTCACTAGCAAACCAATGCTTGCGAGCAACCCCGCCCAGCCACCCTCCACTTCCGCTGTACCTCCGTCACCCTGTAACATTGTCAAACGGTTCAATCGTATTTTTTCAGAGTGGCCCATGTGAAACAGGTCACCTAATTATCTTCTTCAGCTATGGTTAGGTACGAGAAAAGTTTTATACGTAATTTAAATGGTTTCAAAGAGTGAATAAGATGAAAGAAATTCCTTTTTTTATAAATGTCATTTCTTTCTGTTCTTTCTCAAAGTTACCTATGTTTTTTTCTACTGTATGCTGTAGCAGACATTGACGTGCATTTAAGGGTGTATAAGAATACGATGTTAAAATGATCACGGACTCTGAAATTTTAAATCAAACGTGAAACTTCCATTTTTCTATCAAAACAATTTTTTCCCCACTTTATTCTCCCTTCCAAATCATTTAAATTACGTGTACAAATTTTCTTGTACCGCCATAGCTAGAGAAGATAATTAGGTGGCTTGTTTTAACGTGACCCACCCTTTATATCTAAGTTTGCTTCACATACACAGTGCCTCGATACTTATAAACAGAAGTGTATGTTTGTTACTATTCTTTTTTAATGTTTCTGTTTTTCTCTCCTCGTTTTATATGTAATAAAGACGTTAATAATAGCGACGATAATGTTTTCTTTTGGTCGTTATAGTTGCTATAGCTTCGTGTTACTTTCGTAATCCTTTGAGCGCCGAGGATTGCGATGCCGTTCGTTCGCAAGGTAAAGAAAAAGTGTCACAAACCCGATAGCGCTTCTTAGAACTGGAAGCAATAATTTTTTTCTGCATGTCTGCAGGATTGAAAGTGAGTAAAAAAGTAAATTTAACTTTGTGTATAAGTTTTTTAGTGCTTGTCCGTTCTACACTCCTCGTTTTCACCAAAAGTGCCTCTGGCACTTGTAGCGGAACTATTAGAAAGTAAGACGCGACTCGAAGGGCTACACTGTAGGTCACAGTAAATTAGTTGTAATAGGGAGATTAAGATTATTGCGATCGAAATGAAATTGTTACATAGAAATGTTAGTGTAGAATTGAAATGTGAATGAAATAAACGGCGGGTAGGAAGAATGTGATTGCAAATTATTTACTTAACGGCGTTCCGAGCCCACGGGGAAAGTCAGAATTTTAGCAGAATTTTTTCGTTCGTTAATAGCAACATTTTCTTATTAAAAAAGTTAAAGAAAAATAGGTATTGTTTGAGAAATCGTATTTCTGCTTTCAAGTAATATTTCTAAATTCTATCGTATGAATATGCATGAACATGATTTAAAAAACACGTGAGAAAAATTTGTAGGAAGTATGTACAACGGTTTTTGAGAAAAAGATACATAAAGTTGGCAAATTTAACATTTGCAAGGTAGACCTTTCAGCATATGAATGGGCAAATATTTTGCCACTGAATACAAAGCTACATTTACATCTGAATTATACGTATAATTTAGGTAATGCGCTGGTATACAAAGCGAATAAAGAAATATTCACTTTTCACGTACGGTTACTGTAGCACGCTATTATTTTCAATTTCTATTGTTCTTGTAGTCTCATTCTGTGTATACCATCAAGTGTACCATAAGCAGCAGGATCAACATTTGAATACCGCTTTATAAGTGTAAGATAAAAATTCGGACGTTTTTAAATTATACGCAATAATTAAAGTGCTCTTAGATAACAACATCAATCATAATTATTGTTTCCTTTTTATCAAATAAAAATGGAAAATTCGGTATTTAGAAAGATTCGTTTGTCGCAAATAGAATTTACCAATTCTAAAATGATTAAACCTCCGTTTTAACGTCAATTCTGCGCTCGATTCTTTCACGAACGTTTTCTAGATCCACGTTTAGCGTGTCTCGAAACGTTTCGCAATAGATCATCGACCGGAAGAGGCGCGTTCCATCGGGATTGAGAGGTGAAGCAATCTGTGAAATTTCACGATGCTGTGTGCCCTGACCGCGTTTTAGCCTTGGCATTGGAAACTTTCTCTGGCGGTCAAATGGTTCCAACGGCCCTGTTCCGGTTGGTCTGCCTCGCCGAAACCCGCCGATTCGACCAGTGGATGAGAAAACGATCAGAAACGAATTTAGGCCACTGGTGCCGCTTACTAATTGGGCTATGTACCGATCAGCGATAGCCATCGTTCGTCACCGTCGACGTTGTCACAACCGATCTTTGGTACTGTTCGAACATTCTGTTGTACAATGATGGAGAGGCAAGAGAAATCCGAAGGATGGAAATTAGACAATTTTTCCGTTGTGATTATCAGGGCAGAGCTATTAGTTGTTGTTGGTTTAACACTTTGCCGTATAGTAACGAGTCAGACTCGTGCCACAGATTTTGGTGAAAATCTGATAGAAACAGTTATATCGGTGCTAAAAATTCATTTCAATTTCAATTTTCTATTTAATTTATGAAATTTCATTAATCTATAATACATTAGCTTTTCTTACTTAATATAGTACGAGAATAGTAAATAGCTGACGCTTAGATGCACAGTCAGGAAAAAAAATCATGTGTTAAGGGGTTAATATACGTATTGGAAAATGATTAGAAATTATAAAATAATATTTACAGTTATATATACACATATTTAGGCACAGAGTTACGTGTCGATTCGACTTATAGATAATCGCGTGCAAAATAGGAAAGTCTACATTTCATTTGCATTCATAAAGTTATGCATCTCTATTTCCATCTGTATGTATTTAACGGAGACTATGTAAAATTACATAAGCATAAAAATTGAATAAAATCTGCTGGCAAAAAAGGAAAAGGAAGAAAACAAATAATATACCCCTATACAAAGTAGTACAATTTACAGCAAATTTATATTCGTGTAATTATATGTATGTACATTTCTTCTAATGAGATCACAGATAGGGAAGATCATGTATATACAATATTGCGTATCTTTCCAATTAACGATGATGAAATGCAAAATAGGATAGCTCACGTTACGTTTCCATTCAAAGAGTTACGCAAATGTATTTACATACACTTCCATTCATAAGCGTTAAGACACTCGCCGAATGTGAAGTATACTGAAATCTGCTGAACTCTGCTGAAATCTTCTAAAATCTACTGAAATCTACTAAAATCCACTTACTGAACTTAAAGCAAGCCTCACTGTCATTACAACTTCAACATAAAATTATTTGACAAAATTTATTGCAAAGTTATAAAATCCTAAGTAACTGTAACAATCATTCTGAAATCTCGGCTAACTTCGGCGAGGAAATGTAATTTAAATCATATAACTTTCTACACGAACATAATGGGTGTTTTAATACTTACGAACGGCAGTGTAAGTACACCTCTAGAATCGCAGAACATGGTGGTCTTTGCTAGGTTAATATCAGTTTGTTTATTGGTACAGGGGAATTTTTATCGATTCCTGCAATCCTGGTTTTCTGTTCATAGAGCATACAGAGATAGCACGGTAATAATTTTCCGACGAAGTCACCGTTAACTTCTTAGTAGCTGTACGTGGAATAGGCACGCGACAACAGAATATCCCCGGGCGTTGAATTATACTTATCGCTTCGTTAATGATTGATCGTAATTGGTACCTTCGCGTTATAATATGTATCTTCAGCAATCGCTAATGCAATCCGCGGAGTGAAAATCTTCGTTATCACCGAGGATGTGATAACTTAAGTAATAGTTACGTGAAAACTAGTGAAATGTTGACATAAATATTTATGCAAATATTCAACGATGAATAACTTTCTTGTAGGAGCAACAGAGGAAATTAACAGTATGTAAATAGATACTATTAGAATAGTAAACGGAATAAACTATTTCGATCATTTTCTTTTGAAAAAGTGACCAGTCAAATTTTAGATAATGAATCAATTTGTACAGAGTAATAAGGATTTAATTGAATTATAATTAAACGTGCTACGTTCTCAATAGAAATTTAGTATTTGTGATACTTTTATTTAGAGAACATTTGATTCGCGTAAAAAAATACTGAATGTTATAATGAAAAGTAAGACTGGTCGTGTAAATAATTTTCGAATTATTTAAAGCACTATATAACTTTTAGTTTTTATAAAACTTATTTGTAAAATTAAATTTCTCGTTTAAATAGAACTTTTATAGACTTCCATTTTAATTTTAATTTTATTTTATCATTGAAATTATAATAGAAATAATCCTTTCGAATATAATACCCGTAACATGCAGTATACGTTCTGTACATATAAACTGCGATGGTGGTGTAATGGTCAGCATAGTTGCCTTCCAAGCAGTTGATCCGGGTTCGATTCCCGGCCATCGCAGTGGATTTTTTTTAAGTGTTAATTTAGTTTTTACTTTTAATATTATTCCTCTGTTCACATTACTGCAATATTTACTTCGTATTATGCATAAAATTTCACGAATTAAAAAAACAAAATAGAAATGAGCAAAAATTGCATAGGAAAATCCATTGAAGAAAGTAATACTTTGCTAGTGTTGCAATCATAGAGTAACATTCATAAGGAAAAGAGGGTACCGGTGAAAGTACAGACAATACGTACCGGAACAGTGAGCAAGGTCACTTCCGGTGTCCTCTGAGAGTCCCTGACGATGGCAGTCAAGGCTGTAATTGCAGCCATATTCGAAAGGGCAAGGGCAATCAGGCTTGCTGCAAGGTGAGCCGTCGAAAAGCTGGAATTCGTCTTGCTCGACGATGTTGCAAGCGTGGCGACAACACCCAACGCTCCTGCGACAAGTGCACCCACACCTGCCCATAATCCAGCACCGGAACCACCTAATGCAGCCCCGTGAACTAATACCAGGATCCCAAACACGACGAGGACTATGCCTAGAGAGAATGAAATTTTCTTCTTAATCAAATTGAAGAATAATTAAAATATTATAAGAATATTATTTTCTATAAAAATTAGAAGGATATCGTAAAATATATTTCGAACTAGATAAGTACAAAACAAGGTATTATTTTGTAATTTGTTTTAATATAATGGATACTTCTGATTAAAACTGAAACTAACATGGAAGAAGGACGAATTTTTTAATTTCAGTTATAACAATTGCAGATAAAAGCGGTTTTTATTTCACAATGATAAGTAGAAGTAATTTTTCTGGTTCTTCCAGCATTCTAGCATTTTCCAATTTTCTCGACACTTGTACGAATTTATCATTGACAATGAAGTTTTGATACGTTTCGTTAAAATAAAACACTGACGTGACTAATGCGAAAAATATGAAGTATTTTTGTTCTAATTGGATCGAAGATGGAATTCTCTTTAATTCAAGACATTATAAATAATCAGTGTAAATAGTTTCATTTCCTCTTATTTTATTCGAACAGTCAAAAGAAATATTGGTCTCTTTAAATGTAGCCATTTCGGTTTTTAATATATATTAAATATATGTACATGAAGCGAGTGCTGGTAAACTATAAAGAAAACTATGAAATAACAGTTTCCTTCTGAAATGACATTCGTCTTTGTCTTCTGTATAAATAGCAGATTGCGTATGAACATTGTAATAATTGTAATTATTAGAGTGTCACCGGAGGACATCGAATCACAATGAATTGCAGTGTTAACGATTCTTTACGGTTTTCAAACGCACGGGAAGAGTTACACAAGTATGACTTTCTAAGTGAAATGTTTTCACTTTTACACCGATTTCTATGCAGTTTGGAGAAATGTCTGCTCAGTGGGCGCGCAATGGAAATTCGTACATCCTTCGTTTACAGAAGCTCAAAACAATCAAGACATTACGCGAAAGTAGAAACCACATTATCGCATTCACCACCTTGAGGCGTTTAAAAATAGGTAAACTTTGGGAATTTTTATATGGTTGGGATCCGTTTTAATGAGATAGGAAATAAAAGAATACTTCTTTCAGTGGAATATCAAACTCGAGGCACCTTGAGGCGTTTAAAAATAGGTAAACTTTGGGAATTTTTTTCACAGGTAACTGCTATATGAAAAGTTTCAATATTTTAAGAGGACATAAACGTAACTTTCAACTTTTTTCTCCAATTTTTAAAAAGTAGAAATGTTGCAAAACGGAGGAGTTATTCGCTAATTGCGTAAAAAATTACCTTTGAACATTTCTACAAAATTAAATAATAGAGATATCCATAAAACTGTACGCTAGACTGTAGGTAATAATTGTTTATTTATCAATCAAAAAGAATTCTTTATTTCAGACGTTTTATATATGGTTTTTGAATTACTAGATATTTTACTTCCTTATAGCTGCCTCGTTTTTGCTTGCATTTACATTTTATTGCTACAATTTCCTAAGAAAAATTGTGCAGACATTTAGATGGAACTGTGTTTTTTCACTTTTTGCACGAATCAGTGTTGTTTTAGCTTTAGGTTACTTAAGAAGCGTTTTCTTAATAAGATGTATCATCAAGGACACGCGAGAGAATTTGTGCGGATAATATATTCAGATTAATTTGAATAATCTTTACTATCGCAGATCGCGTATAATTAATCTGGAATTTACTATCTGTTTGGAACTAAATTGCTTGCTTAACACGTTTACCGTGAAGTTATTAAATAGATTAGCTTCGATAAAACAGGTTTCCATGATCACCGTTACCAGACGACCGACAACTGTCGACTTTTCAACTGTCAATTGTACTATTATTATTATTCGCGTATTGTGGAAACAATTGTTACAACCTAACAAAATAGTATTTCTAATTTCCTTACATTCAAATGACGTAAGTGAATTATTACAAATAGTACTGCATAATTGAAGAAATATCATTTCACAACTATTATCGTTCCAATTACGTTAGTTTCAAAATCACAGTTTCAATTGCGTTAGTTTCAAATACACTTTTACCTCCTCTTCCAAGCGCAAAGGATTAATTCGTCAAACAAAAGTTTACCAAAATTCTGTAATTATCGTATTTCAAAGAGATTACATATCCTTTCGATTGTCTGCAATGAAATTTACGAAAAACTTATTATACTTTTTCATGTATCACTGTCAATAATTTTAATAAATCTCTAAAATTTGACTTACCAAGAAGCAACTGTCCACAAGAAGTGAACATGAGAAGATTCGTTTCATCCTTAGACTCTACGTTCCTCAACTTCTGCCGATCATTCGGATGTTGTTGCGTGTGCGGTTGCTGCTGTCGTTGCTGTTTCTCAGAAATCAGGATCTCCTTCGAGTGCTTCGATTCCAGACAGCTTTCCGGCTTCGAATCCGATGTACTCGATTCCTTCGACTCCTTCGAGTTGCTCGAATTCTGACTTCTGACCGTCGAGTCAAGCGCAATCGCTGCGTCCTCCATGCTTCTTCGTCTCTCTTCGTTCAGAAGGATGTTTCTAATCGCATTACTGCATATAAACATACACACCTGTTCCTCGTTGTTTCTTCGCTTTTGAACGTTCAGGGACGTTTTCTCTCGTTCAACTTTTATCGCTCATTATACCAATTCTCTTTTTTTTTCTTTTTCTTTCTTTTCTTCGTTACTTGCTCTGCTGTATTTGTTCTCTTTTTTCCCCACGTAGTTTATATTTTATGTAATTTTCAAAGTTCTTTTAATACTAGCAATGATTATGAATTATCTTCTTTTTCTTTTTTTTTAATTTTTCTGCTTTATTATTATTCACGTTGATGATTGAAATGTTTGGATTAGTAGGCGCGTGTTGTAGATGTCTTTTAATGTGAACGTTTGAGGTTAGGTTAAATTTGAAGCGACATTTTTAAGTAGATTTTTTTCAGTTGATTCATAGCGAGTCTTCGTGATTATGCTGTGCACGTGGTTCGATAAAGGTCAATAGACGCTGTAGTCGCTGATCCGGTTGACACAGTCCGTTGAATCCCAACGATCTGTAAATTAAGCAAGCAAGAATTACGTTGATAACCGTCCAACGGTGACCAGATTGCGGTAGGAGAGTACGTTCGATTTCTATTCAGAGATAGTTATATCGTAAAGTAATATTCTATTGAAATAAAGTCTTTGCTTTGATATTAAAACATCGAACGAGACAGTGAGAATAGCTTAGCTTATCTGAAAGAGAAGATAGTTTAATAGTAACAGATAGCTTGGTTCTACATTTTAGTCTTACACACACACAGACTCATTTACTCCCTTACTCACTCATTCGCACACACACTCACGCACTCACTCACTCATTTACTCACACACTTACTCTCTCATTAAGACACTCACTCACTCACACGCTTACTCATTCACACACTTACTCACTCACTCACAGCTCACTGAAAAATTCTTGATTTTATTAGTAAATTAAATTAATGTAATGGCTTGTATTAGAGCAGATATAGTAAAATGACGCAAGTCGTTGAATATCGTCGGTTGATTCTAGAAAAATCATTTCAGCATCTGTATCTTAGAATTAACATAATACTGCTACTAACATTTCGAGTTAATTTTAACTGTAAAATTCGATCACAGTACCAATTCCAATAACAGTTTCTTTCTTATCAATTACAATTAATACAACAATTTAGTATATTAACCAGTTTGCCGTCTGAAATTCGAATATAATCAGTAACACGTTCGACCGGTGTGAGGAAGAACCGGGTGTTTGAACGAAGATTGAAAGCGAATTGTCATAAAACTTTCGAAAACTTTCAGAATAAACGCAACAACGATTTCACGTAATATTATTTAACGATACGTGTCCTTTCGTTTTTCAACATCGTCTCTGGCGATAGCTCAATAAACTCAGCCGTTGCAGTTACCTGAAACGCATCGTAAATTGACCCTGTTACGTTTGCTGGCCAAGGAAAATACAACTCGACGTTCAATGTCTGTAAATCAAGTACAGTTAAGACGGCCAGCCCGGAAAAATTCTGTGGTTCACGATGTGCAGCGACCTTGAAGTAACACGAACTCGTCCTTGTTCCGTGGACAAACCGGAGATATTTTGAAAGAATAAACTGGACTTTCATTTGATTCCGCATTCGTTGAGCGAGACACCATGTGTCTACAGTTTTTATATGAAGAATTTGTTGTCGATGTCATCATACGGTTCTAGTAACGTTAAAGCATTTTCCCCTCCGTTTTTTTTTTTTTTTTAAGTAATACCAGGAAATGGCAAAGAATTTCGAAAAAATAAAGAAAATCAATGTGCAAATGTTTCGATAAAACTATCGAAAGATTGAGAAATATGATACAGTGTATTCGTTATCAGAATTTTATTATTCCTTTCATTTAGATAAACATAAATTTATCGAAGAAATGAAAATTAGTATGTCGGAATAAAGATTCTAAAATTATACTTTAGTTTTATATTTGATTCAGCTTATATTTAATAAAATCAATATTACACTAGTTTCTAATAGAAAAAAAAAACCGTGAAAGGTTATATCGAAATGCAGTTTAGCTACTGAATTTTTGTACCAACTTTCATTTCTAATTGTATACAACTTTGTAACTGAATGAAAACTAACGTGAATACATTCTCTATTTCTAATTCTCTATGCCAGATGTAAACTGGCAACGTATTATGTACTCTTAAACACAACGAAACTATCTTTACCACCACTTACCATGTACTTAATTTTCCACCTATTACTTTTTCTCTTTATCGTTTCATTCACTTATTGTAAACAGACCCACCCACCTTATAATTAATAGCCTCCTCTTTGCTTCACACTTTTAACATATTCAGTGCGTAAATCTGTTTGTAAAATTCTAAGAAACATTGTGGACTTTATCGACGTTACTACACGCTGAATATTTCACGGTAGACGAAACCAGCGTGCACGGTAAATTTCTGACCGGAAAAGAATCCGCGCGCTATCTGCCGAGGAATCGCGATAAATTGCTAGCCAACACGCATGGGAATCCTCATGGCGTGCGCTAAATGCTACAATTGTTACAACTGGTCGAATACGAATCGGCCAGAGGAACAGTGGTTTTTCACCTGTTCGAAATGATATTTCCACTGGACAACGAGCAAGACTTTCACACGTAAACGTGTATCTTTTACAGTTACGTTGTTAACTACACACGACCACTTATTTTACACTGTTACCCGGTGTAAGCATCATCTCCACCGTGGATTGAATCATCGCATTAATTTGAATGCGAGATTTGCGTAATTGCGGCGTAATTGTTTGTTTGAAATGTGAAATTTGAATTGAAATTGTGATCAAATTATTAGTCTAGAGCGATTGTACAATAGTGCTACATAAATAGATTGATTTCGATTAGTGACTTTTATGGTGTAATTCTTTAAGGTTAGTTTACCACTGTTATATTTACATATGTGAACTATTCTTAAACAATTTCATTGTATTACCAATTAAATGGAGGGAAATTATTCAATAACTTTCAACAATAATTTCATTTTTAAAAGGTGTAAATATTAAAGGATTGAACAGAAGTGTAAGTAAGTACTTGTTTCTCATATTTCATTGTATTTTTCAGAATCGCAATTGAATTGTTTTACGAATCGATTTTGTATGGAACATTGTGAATAAAAGAAAAAAAAAAAACACTTAATGGAAATATATATAACGCAGAAGAGTTACGTATAAATTTTTACTAATTAAATTTGTACGAGTAATAGAATTCCTCTAATGGAACTCGTTTACTATTAAATCAAATTTTTATAAAGTAATTATTTGGTCATTTTCTATCCAAAATTGTCAAGCAAAATATATAGCTTAGAAACAATTATTTTGAAAAATGATTTGTTATAAAATGTAACTATTAGAATTCATAGAAATAATTTACATACAAATATAAATATTTTTCAAAGTAATTCGTAGGCACCTTTCATCCAATCACGAAAGAAATCGTTCGAATAATGAATCATTATATTTTATATCATCTTCTTACATAATATTTAGTTTAACTTAAAGAAAATAATTTATGTATATACATATATTACAGTTTACACGTACAATTTACCAAAATTATTGACAAAGGGAGAAAGAAATTCTCTAGAACGATTAAATTGTAAGTCTTTCACGTAGTTCCATATCAAACAAATTATTCATACGCAGATATAAATCTTTCCCAGAATAATAATTTACACAGACCTTTCACCAAATTACCAGGGAAATTGTTACAGTACTAGACATGCTTCGAATCAAGACTTCTCTATCACCTAAGATCCACTTGCATATCTTCTCGTTTATTGTTTATTAAAACTCTCACTAACTTATAAGAAGCATTCTTTGATCGTCAAACCTACGATTTGAAACCATTTCGCACGATCTCGTTTCCTAGATCGAGAGATTTTCCATTCGCTACCAAGCCTAATCCTTTAAGGATGTGTAAATGTTCCACCTTACAACAATTTATGAAAATCCTTTGCTAAATAGAAAAAAATGTATCTGTCATCAGTCGATTTATTGTACTTTAAAATTAAAATTTCACACAATTTAATGTCCTTATTTAACTAGAATTCTTCAATCATCAATGATTATATTATTTATACTAGCAATTCAATTATAAATTTTCTTTGATAAAATCTTTCGAAAAATCATGAGAAACATTCATTTTGTGTAAAATTAAAAAATAAATAAATATGAAAATTAATGTGTAGCGCTATCCTGTTTCATTATTTCAACTAGAATTCCTTAATTATTTACAATTCTTTTATGTTTAAAACAACTTTTTAAAATAATTCATTAAAAGTTACTGCCAAATCATAGACTATTACTAAACCTACTGCGTTCTAAAACCAATACCTTAGATCGTTTCTTTTGTTTTCTCAACAAAACTTTTTTAGATCACCTATAAATAAATTTTTTAATTACAGAAATTGATTGTATTTAGTTTAGTAATTTATCTTTTTATCATTATATTTTGGAATATAATCTATCCTTCATAAATCCATCCTTTTATAATATATCTCGAAACTAATCTCTCATAAGATTTCGTCTTGTATCTCGCTGAAACTTCCTTAATCATTAACGTCTCCTGTGTCTCATTATCAAGAATCTCTCTCATAACAGTTCATCGGAACCTTTCACCAAATCAGAATATTTCTTTCATCAAACCGACTGCCTCTCGAAAACAATCATCTCACGTGATCTTATTTCTATTCTCAATAAAAATCCCTTAATTATTACTATAATTTTGCTATTCTACTTTCTACGAATCAATTTCTCATAACAATGTATCAAAACACCTCACCAAATTATAAGGAGCATCTTTTTATTATCAAACCTACGATCGCGTAATCTCATTCCCATTCTCAACAAGCATCCCTCGATAGTCAATAATTATTTTACTTTATTCTTCAAGAACCAACTACTTACAACAATTTACCGTAAAACCCCTTGCTAAATCATACGAAACATCATTTCCTCCAAAATACCAAATTTCCTTGCCTCTAGGATCCTTGCCCAAAATCATGTGAGATATCACATCGTCCAAAATACTAAATGTCAAGCAAAATATTTCCTCTAAGATAGATTGCTCAAAATCATATGAAATATCATATCATGGAAAATACTAAATCTAGGATCGATTGCCCAAAATGATCACCCCTCGCTAAATCATATGAAATATCATATCACCCAAAATACTAAATTTCAAGCACGATCTTGCCTCTAAGATCGATTACTCAAAATCGCCTAAAATATCACATCACCCAAAATACTGAATTGCAAGCAAAATTTTGCCTCTAGGATCGATTGCCCAAAATCATGTGAAATATCACATCACCCAAAATAATACTAAATCTAGGATCGATTGCCCAAAATGATCACCCCTCGCTAAATCATACGAAATATCGTTTCGTCCTATACAACCTATTGCATAGATTTTGCATCTAGTACCGATTGCCTCTCCTCATCATCGCGAAAAAAAAAAGAACGTCATCGTCACAGCATCCATCACAGTTACGACGCAAGAGCAACGGGAAAATCGGCGCTGCATCCCGCAGTTTCACTCACCGGTGAACCGCGGGCGGCTGGAAACGGAAGCGCAGAAGGATCACGAATGAACGTACCAGAGGTCGACGTAACTTGTCACCGCTCGTCTTCGCTCTGGATATCACATGATCCACCACAGAGGATCTCAACACACTTCACTGATCGAAACGTCACGCACTTGCGTTAACGGTTGCACCCCGTGCAAATCGCGGTCAGGTACACGTCAAGGAAGAGCTAGAAGGATCTAGACAGACAGACAGAGCTAACTCTTTCGACACTCTCGTACAACCGGCTGCTTGTACAACCGATCGGTGACTGGAGTGTTGCTCGCGCGGCACAGCTTTGCGACTACTCTCCTCGCGCCTTTCTCCGTCTCTCTTTCTTCCTTTGCATCGCGGTATGCCGATCACCCCCTACCTCTCTCCCTCCCTCTATCGAATGGTCGCTGTTCTTTCCTCGGAACAGCCCGAAAATTGCTCAACGACCGATCGGCGATCCCTAGGCGCTAGGTAAATCGCTAGGCTAACGCGCGCGCCGGACACCGTGGGAATTAAAGGTTTCCGGCCAGAGGAAATCTTGGCTAGATTATGCTTCAGCGTGTGGCGTAAGGGGCAAAAGTACATATGTATATCTGCTTCTAGGAATGTGCGTTAAGGGTTTCTCGTAGACGTCTCTGATATTGTCTATTGTCAATATATCAGGCTTATCAAGATTATTGTACGTGCAAAGGGACGATCAATGTATGAGCCACTTGGAAGCCAAAATTATTAGTATCAAAGCACATGTCTTAATTCGTCATACATAGAAAAAATTTAGTATATTTTATTTCACGGAGTTAGTCACGTTGGATTCTGAGTGGCTCATACATTGTCACTACAGTATTGACAATATATATTTATCGTACGAACCCTGAAATATTAGCAATATATGAGCCACTCAGAAGCTACAATGATTAACTCCATGTTTTGATATTTTGCCAATTTTAGTATCAAAGTGCATGTCTGATGCTTAATTTTTCATAAATAAAACAAATTTAACGAATGTTATTTGACAGAGTTAGTCACTTTTGCTTCTGAGTGGCTCATATATTGATCGTCAGAACGCTCCTTAAGATTGATGGAAGAAATACGAGGTAAAGTTTTTTCACTTGAAATATTGGAGATCGTAGAAGTTAGATTAGTATGATGCATCTCGAATTCTATTGTAAGTAGTGCTTTTAGTTCTTCAGTCCTTTGTAGTTCTAAGACGAAAATTCACAGGTAAAGATTTCTTTATTAACCTTCACCTTTTTTAGAAATTTTAAACCTACTGTCATTCTGGTACTGTGATAAACATTTCCTATGTTTCAAGATTAAACGAAAATGCACACTCATATGCAGATAAAAAATCAGGACTGAATTATAAATTTAGATCCTTTATTGTAACTTAATTTAACACTTTCTCTATTAAAGGTGACTATAGTCTTTCATCATTAAATACTATATAGCTATAGACAGAGGGTGTAACCCGTAGTAACGAAAAGGTTAAGGTCTGAATTCTAAAATGTGATGTAATACGGGTCTAGATCTTTCTGTATGTTGGTTAACGTATAGAAAAGTTTACGGTTCAACTTGATATTGCTTCTTTATAAATTTTGCGAATCGTAATTTCTCGCTTATGCTGTAAAGCTTGCAGCTCCGATAATCGAAAGTTTCTTAATTGCTTACAATTTTATAAACATTTAACAAGGTTATTCTTTGCGAAGGGAAGATAAAATATTAACAATTATTATCATATTTTTAATAGCAGAAGAGAAAGCCACAAAATGATATATTTTCATTGCTTTATATTACGTGAATTTTTATTTATCTTTGTAATCGAGGTAAAATAACAGCGAATAAGAAAAGAAGAATCTTTCATAGATGTTTTTCATTACTCGTCACTTTCATTGCAAATGTCTCAAGTCACTTATTTGAGAAAGTAATATAAGATTAGATAATTTTTATACCCTGATGCTTAATCACAATGTCTTTGGTTTGAGTTAAAAAGATGACTATTAATATATTTTCTAGAAGAAACACAATCTTATAAATTTGAAAATCATTTCGATTTCGTATCGACAGGCAGGAACAATTAAGCCACGATTAGGTATCAAGATTAATGCAATATTTAGAATCCGTTTAAGGAATACTTTACTTACACAATATGAAGCAAGCCTATTGTCGTTACAAGTTTAGTATAAAATTATTCGACACGCAAATCGTTACAAAATTATTAATATCCTAAAAAAAAGATTATTCATTATAGAATCTCAAAGTATAACGCGTACATATGTATATTTTTAACTTTGGCGAAATGTAATTTAAATTACATAATACATACTTTCTGCTGAACAATTGGTTTACAACAATTAGTAGAAATGCAAGGAAACTAAAAAAAAAAAGTTGCTTCAAAAAATTACATTTGAACAAACGAACGTATTCCAATTTGCTACCAAAAAGAAGATAATTTTAAACAAACGAAAAATTGTTAAAAGAATTCAAACAATGGCTACTTTTTTACAATCGAACGCCCCAAAGTAAATTTTCAATTTGCTTTGAAAATTCCATCAAATTTTTCCACGACGTAGTATCGAAACGACGAGGAAGAAGGAAGAGAGGGAATTGTTCCACGTCTCGAACATAAATTTTCACGGTTGATTTTGCGCGAGGAAAATTTTCTTATTTCCGCGTTGCTGGCGGCGCCGAATTAGCGACGCTGAATTTTTCTTTGACCGATACGGCGGCCGAATTAATTGGAGGAGACATTTTTACGTGTGACGCAAAAGGTCGCCGCGGTTTCTAATACTTTCTAGCGGCAGGTGCGAAGTGAAACGTCACGGCGAATTGATTTTCCACCGGTACACAGTGATCGATGACGAGCGGGACAATGCGCCGCCTTGCACCGCCGCTTTTCAACCGAACGATTCCTATCCCGTGCAATTGACATTTATTAAAAAATGTTGCAACCACATATACTGCCTATGGCAGTGTAACATAATAGCGGAACTTCCTGTTCCGAGAATAAGGGATAAACAGGTTGAACGCGAGGAATGCAGTTAATAGAATAAAGAAATACTTATAAATCTGTGAATTACTTGCTAACAGTAATCAAGCTATTGTAAAATGTCGTATTGATTACTTAAAAAATCGTTACGAAGTTGCTACTGCAAAGTTGATTCTCTTCTTTCAATGGCTTAAAACACGTATTTCGTTGCAAATTATTACAGATTTCTGAATGCTTGTCCGTTAGATTGGTGCATTTATTTTCTTAGAAATGTCCTTTAATTCGAGACATGCATTATTCGTTGTTGCGATCCATTAGGAGCGTTTTAACAAGGATTATTCCTAACTTGCAAGACAATCATCAGCTCTTCTAAGTTAGAACGTGTATTCTTCTTCCGTGAAACACGCAATCTTTCGTGTGCATCGTGTCATTACGCGTATCTTTCCATATTTGACCGAGCAAACTCTCACGATCTATAGATCTATTCTACGGGCGACAATCTACCACTCTAAAAGGGATCTAAATTTTGATAGAAAACGCATTTCCTGACAATTGTATCACGTACGTGTCTTTTTCTTGTTGAAATACGAAAGCGCAGAACATCGGTGTTCAATTAATCACAACAGCAATGAATTCCTAGAAAATGATCGTTTGGTAACTCTATGTTGAAGCAATCGAATAATCGAGACGCTGAGGAGTTAAATAACTCCGGACTCGATGAAACTGGATTGAGGGTAATTGAAAATTTCGCAAGTGACTTGATAAAAAAAAAATTTGAAATGTGGAAAAGTCTGAAGTACAAGCTTGACGTGAGATCAGTGATATTTCATGGTATAAAAGTTTGTAGACGATACTTGCTGCAGATGTACAAAAGGATATCATTGTTAATTTTAACATTCGAAAAATGATTTAATTTAACCCCTTCGCTTCGGCATATTTTAATGCGTAACGTGGGTGACTGACGGTAAATTTTTAACCACGGCTGCAAAATTTCTTATTTCGGCCGTATCGTTTTAAAATTAGGTTTAATCAATCAAGGCGGAAGTGCGTAAATGATAAAATTTAGCATTAAATTAAGGTGGAAGTGCATCAAAAGGCCTCAACAGTACAGTGCGAGCAAATTTCCAAAACGCCTTTAGGCGCCAATAGTAATGAAAGGGTTAATAAACTTATTATTTCAGAATTATTCTTTTTTGTATCATTTCTTTGAACTGATTTTCACAGGAATAGTATGACCTCCCAAAATATTTGAACAAACTAAATTAATCCTTATAATACGTTCCATTGTTAAATTCAATTATTTCGAAGAAGTTTCTTTCCCCCACTTGTTCCGGCCATGTAAAGCCAAACTCACCAAATTCCTTCACGTGACAATAGTATCAACGAAAATTCCGTTCGATTCGAATGTCTCACTCGGCGAGAACATCTTTGAAATCGAATAGCCAGTATCGGTCATTCGTGATAGGATGCCTTTATTCCTGACCGTGGTTCGTTACGTTACGTGTTGCATGCTCGTCTCGCGGTATCCACGGCTCGCTTATGCATCAATGCGATCCGTATGCACACGAATGCACACGGGGACGTTGATTCCGCGTGTGTTTCGCACAGAGTTCGCCGTACTCTTCTCGTCACGGTGTTCGACTCTCTAAACCCTCTTCCGAAGTGGCCTCCGGGGCGCGAACATTGC
This sequence comes from Habropoda laboriosa, assembly GCF_001263275.1. NCBI lineage: Eukaryota > Metazoa > Arthropoda > Insecta > Hymenoptera > Apidae > Habropoda > Habropoda laboriosa. Next base: position 948,742 of record NW_017100256.1, on the reverse strand, counting down.
CAAGTTCGCCCCGTAAACACGACGGGCCAATCAAAAATCAATTTCGTTGGAGTAACGCAAGCCGGAATGATTTACAACGCTCGTGTGGTTATTTTCTGGTTTTTCATGTTCCACGCGATATCGAAGGTGTTGAATACGAAGTGAGTGATTTGTGAAGACAGGTATGAAGTTACTGTTCTGTGTATTGTACAAACGGATGTTTTTTTAGAGCATTGCATAACCGTGCAGTTTGTCGTTATCGTGGTGTGATTTGATACAAATCATGCAAAGTGGTCTTTACGAAAGGATCTACTGCTGTGTTTCAGCGTTTAGGTGAGGTTTTTCTGTAAAGAAATGCCCTTCTTGCCCCTGTGCCGCCCCGAGGGCAAACTCCTGAGCTGGGTACGTCGATCGTGTTCTCAAAGCAGTCGCATCATTCCTCTTTTTTTTTTTTTGTAAAGAAAGCAAGGTGTGAACCAGATTTTCTATTATTAACAGCCATATTATTCTATACCGTATTATCCTATACTACTGAATGAACTATGTAAAATGAGGTTGAGTATCCCTTTCAAATCTGAACTTCAATATTGTTGTCAAACTGGATTGGTTGAGGATCAGGGACCAAGAGAGAGGAGTATAACGTCCACTTTATGCCATGAATGGTTTTAAAGCTCAAAGTTTCACTTTTTGGGTAATGAAGTGGACCAAATGTGACCATAGAAGGAGGAGACGATAAAACATTACTTCATAGTTAAATTTGCAGAGAATTTTGAATATTTTGATCTCTAGAATTATTTGATTACATTCTGCATTTAATTGTGAATTTCCATAATTTGTTGAATGGCACATTCGTGGTACTGGCATAAGGGAGAGGATATACTTTGATTTGCTCGTCAAGATCATCACTTACCTCCGCAGAATTAGCGTAAAAATTATAGATCCTCGAACAATTGAAGTCAAACCCTTCATAAAGAAAGTAACCTCCGCGCGAATTACCACGAAAATGTAATGATTCAATCAACGGTCACACAAAGTTAATTCAGCGTATAATGGTGTGCGCTACAGTTTACTTCTACTTGAGCCATTCATAAATTAAAATGGAAAGTGCATATATAGCAATTCTAATTTTAAAAGTCATTGTTCAATGTGATTTTACTGATTACGTTAGTTAACATAGATAGCTTTAGATTTCGTTGTGGAGAAGGAAAGTACTTTGTTAAATTGTCTTGCCATTTCCTTAACACGATAGTCGTTAAGAATTTATCGCTGTTATTATATAGAAGAAAGTTGTTCGAATCGCGAGAGAATGAAAGTCAAGTGAAATTTTGTTTTTGAAGAAAATACTAACGTAAAAATAAAAACGTAATATATACACTGTATTTTCTAAACGAGATCCATTCGGTTGATACAATTATTAAGTTCTACTGTTTTATTACTTCTTGTATTCGGTTTTCATAATATCGTTTAATGCATGAAATATGAGATATTTCAAACAATAAATAAGCATTTGAAATAAAACAAATTTGTATGAAACTGTTGATAACTAACTGAAAATAAGCACACATTAATCTTTAATTAATCATAACACAATATATATCATAAAATGTATAACACAAATATAAACAAATAAATATTTCTTTTTTTTTAATCTACAACGTTAATATTATCTAAGAAATAAGTTCTCTAAATTCGAATAAAATCCATATAATATTTCTTCTTGTTATGCGCTCCAGATTTATCTCCTAAGACAATAGCTACTCATGATTAATATTTCATACAATATTTTTTTTCTTGTTTCGTATTCCAGTTTCAGCCTCACCATTTTTATGCCCAACTGAATCTCTTACTTTATAGTTTACGATTATGAAAAGAAAAACACTGTGTGCTTTAACGTTATTCAAAAATTAAAAAACTTTTATAACACGTGAAATGTTTTGCCTAACCTAACCTTAAATTTCTTTCTCAAAAGTAAAGTAAAGTATAAGTTTCGTCTCTTTACGTCTTCTAACCACAAATTTAAGTCTCGAAATACTGGCAAACTATACGAAAATCGGCCTGTATATCCGTGTACTGCTAACAAAATTTGTGGTATCGCCACAAAATTAATTTTCATAGAGCGTGCACTAACGTCGAAGTAATGCACTTTGAATCGAATTGGCGGGGAATTCAAAATGGCGCCAAGCTGGCGAGATCTTGGTAAATAGCACGAGTTCTCCGAACTTCCGACTTTTCTACATGAACGACGTTCTCTATTGACGTAATGATGATCATGGATAAACGACGATTGCGATAGAAACGCGATCAACGGTCTTCCTGCGATTTAATCATATGCGATTATTTGAGCAACTGCATATCGGACGAGTCAATTGATTAATTATAACGTGGCTCGCGCGGGAAAATGTTTCTAGGACTTCTTGTTACTTTCTATATTCACGTTTGGGTATCCTTTTCGTTCACATCACTTGTACACGATAATTTTAGCACATTTATTAATGTTCCGTGCATATAATTAATTTGCGATCATTTGACAAAGAATAAAATGTTTTATAATAGTTATTTATGTTGTTATTATGCACAATGATTTCAAACAAAGATTCCTATAAAAATGACGACAGAAAACAAAGTACACTTAATTTTCTTACAGTGCTTTTCAACGAT
>NW_017100256.1:941414-942233 GCF_001263275.1 Habropoda laboriosa | reverse complement strand
ATTCTTAGGTAGTCGTGAAATGATATAAAATTTAATAACAAACAAGATGCAATGGAATGCCAACGCGGAGATTAAAAATAAGTGAAAGTACTTTTACAAAACGAATGTAAAGTCCGTTGAACTCTGTGTGTATATTAAGTTAACGCGATATGTAAAGTTTCTCATTTCCTTTTCTTCTGTTTTAAAGTTCAAGGATTAGATTGTCAATGCTGCATTCCACAGGACTAATCATAGATTTATTATCATCGTTTCGAAGAACAACGCAATCTACTGTTACGGTAGAAATAGTAACTAACATTGCCTCTTGCGGAAAGAATGTGATTATGTGAGATATCTATTCAATGAAATCGTATAAAACAGCAACATGTTTCCGCGGTCTGAAAAAAAATCACAAGCGCGTATCAGTTGCAATTAAGAAACTCTCTACTTCCGGGTGTATAAATGGAGAATTTAAGTAACATTGATCTGGATCTGGATGTAACTCGAGACACGATATTTTTCTGCACAATTTTCAATCTAATTTATTCGCATTAATTCTGTAACAGCTACAGACTGTAATGGAAATAAAATATAAGAAAAATAATTAATAATGAAATATGTGAATATTATTTCAATTCTGATCCATATTTTTTTCTTTTCTGTAGCATGTAGCGGTTCAAAACATTTTTATGAAACAATTATGATTAGAATAATAATTGAGAAAAAGAATATTATTTTAGAATGCGCGCAGATTTGTAATATTCAGTATATCTACGTTCCTCGTTATGTTTTTGTATTTCTTCCTTTTTTGTACTAGCATTTAAGTGAAATTATGGTTAG
>NW_017100256.1:928180-941053 GCF_001263275.1 Habropoda laboriosa | reverse complement strand
TAGATATTTATTTGGAAAATTATTTATTTCAAAAACTTTTATTCTGAAAACATATTCTCAACGATATTAATATCGGTATTAAATGTGATATGCTATTATGCTAATTAAATATAATTTCTGCAAATAATTATAATTACTCTGTTAACTATAAATTCAATATTGTATTTGATATCAACATTAATACCGTTGAGACTATGTTTTTAGAATAAACATTTTTGAAAATAAATTTAAAATTGCACACTATTATATATTATCTAAATACTATTTCCTTTTTGTTAATTTTCAATACATTACCAAGGTTACATATTCCTTTTCTTTCCTCTAAATCAAATTTAAACTGTAATCATAACTTCAAACTTAATGGATAAGTATTAAATCGAACCAGTATATTATTTATATGAAATTTACATATTTACGTAAATACAAGACACTATTTCAGATTAAATCTACTATGGAAACAATTTCTGTAATGGAAATAACTATCTATAATCTTCGCCACTCATCTTTTAAATGCCATACATTTACGTGATTAAAAGTCACGCGAAGTGCACCGAAATTATTTAAGAACCATTTTCAACGCCTTTCAGATCGCACAGCCGATAACTAAATCGATCAGTTAGAATCTCACAATTACTTCCTCCAACCATAATATCCATATTCAAATGCCCTCTACCATCACATACGATGTTTCTCGTTAGAAAGGGATAATTTCCTCGGAATACTCTCGTTCGATATCGGGTAAAAGCGAAAAATCGACAAATAAACCCTGCAACTCGTTTATTTCTTTTTTCTGCTTTTTTTCACCTCGACACGTCTTTGAAAGTCGAAATCGCCTCGCAGTGTATCTTTACATTGTTCGAAAGCAACGAAGCAACAAGAAAATTGATCGTACCGATCACCGACTGTATTGTTAATTGCGATCGCGATATCTTCGGGCCGACGAGTTTTAAATTTCATTGGTAAGAGAAAATTCGACTGAAAATCTGATAGGATTCAACATTACACAAAATGATAAGACATTCTACCTATTTACCTATTCAAAATGTATTAACCCTCTAAGTCCGAGTGGGATTTCGGCTTAGTGGGAAACGCGAATTCGTATCTTTTTCGATTCTACAATGTAAAAAAATCTGAATGAAATACGCGACGATAATTGGGGAGAAGTATAAGTTAAACGCGTAAAAATATTCAATAGAAAGCGAACTAGGGATGAAGCTATTGATTCAATACGCGATGCACTGACTCTAGTATTTACTAAAATTCAAAAATTCTCGCATAGATTCCGAAAATAGATTATTAATTACGGTAAACTACGGAGACGGTTTAATTTAGGGTGGGCATAGTGCACTCGTTCCAAATCAGCTCACAGTATACAATAATAAATCAACTAACTACTTAACATGCAATTCATGCAAATTCCTTGGATGGTAAATTATTAGTAAACAAAATTCAATATCAGAGAAAATATATGAAAAATTTCAAATTAATTTCAATTGCTGGAAGAAAAGTACATATTGATTGTTATGCTGTAACGAAAAAACAACCTCTCAAAGTCATTTCAATATCCTATTCGACAAGTCTGAAGAACAACGATGACTAAAATTCAAATGTTTATTTACCTAAACCTTCAAAATAATTTCGAAATATTTTATTCGAAGCGGAGTATTCCAAGTCAGTATCGACAATTGAAGAAATTATTTGATTGTATTTAAAAGAACCGAAAGGAGAATATTTAAAGTCTGATATTAAATGTCTAGCAAGTACCAGTAATTGGTAAAATGATTTATATTTGTTTTAAAAGGAAAATTTCTAATAGGTATTAGTTAAAATGAATTGTTATTCAGTCTACTGTATTGAAATTCTAATTGATTCTAATGTATACAAGTGTTACAAGAAGGCTGACCCAGTATAAAGGGTGAATGATTTCGCGGAGCCTCCGCGGGTCCTTATATACCTGCGGTACCCTCTCCCCAAAGTCATTAGCAAAATCGTCGGTTAGGTCAGGCGGGAAATTTTCGCGGGATATTTTCGCGGGAGATTTCCGTTATTGTAACACGGTATAATTTATCAATTTTCACAATTTTGTTAAAAATTACTACTTCCAACAATTTGTTATAACATTGCATATAACAATTTATACGTTTTTACAAGTTTCTTCAATGGAAACATACGTTTTAGTGTTCTTATTACTTACTCGTGATTGAATTAATTTTGTAAGGATTAAAAATCAGGTTGACCTGTGGTCATAGATTAAAAATAACCGTAGTAAAGCTAAAATTACTGTGTTAAATAATTCTTTTCATAGGAATTAAGAATTTATTCAAAGTTTCTTTGCTATAATACCATGAAATAAATTATATTATACATTTTTTCTGTTTACATTAAATTAAAAATTTATAATGATTAAAAATCAGGTTGACCTGTGGACATATATGAAGAATAACCGTAGTAAAGCTAAAATTACTGTGTTAAATAATTCTTTTCGTAGGAATTAAGAATTTATTCAACGTTTGCTTGTTATAATACTATGAAATAAATTATAACGTATACTTTCTCTACTTTACATAAAATTTAATGTTCTGTTTACATGTTATAACTATACATTATACTGTCTCACGTTATTTTCTTTGTGAATTCTGTGTTTATAAAATCATTTCAAACTAAAGCAATGTTTTTATGCTTCAGTTCAACGTAATTTCCTTAAATTCATGTTTTGACACAGTATATTTATAATTTTGTCTGAATTTCTGAAATTCAAAGGAACACGGGTAAACTTCCATTGCACTTAAATAATATTCTCCACCAAACGGTGTAAAGCAATTGTAGAAAAATGAATTAGGTCAATGTAGATATTAAGTTTGTCGTGAAAAATATTAACGATACATTCATCTTATTTTATTAACAGAAGTAGAGAGATACGGTATATTTCGTCTTCACAAAATTGAGCTAAATATTAACAGAAATTAATCAAGAAAAATTACAATTATAACATAAACAAATATGTTTGCTTTTAACTTGTTCTATTCATAAAATTCATTATTTTCTGCGAACTTTAAAGTACAGCAGTATCCGTATAGTCGTCGTTTGACACAAGCAAGATCGGGCTGAATTCCGTTTCAAGCAACAAAGTATAATATTTATCTCGTACGTGTCAACTAGACATACTTGTCTACGACGTCCCCGCGTACTCGCCGTGTAAAGTCGAGAAGGAAGATTCTTGCTCGGTCAAGAATCAACCAGTATACTTTATCTTAGACCATTGTAAACTAATGTAAACTCAAATATTATTATTAGAATATAGTTACTGTAGAATTACTTCAGCCTATATTCAATTAACCATCTCCTTGTAACATTAGTAACGAATCAGCTAAACGTTGAACGTTCTGACCGGTCCATCACAAGCCTTGTCAACGACGTGTTAACCATACACGTTGCACCTCCAAACCTTTCCATCCTCCGGAGAACGACGTGTTAACCACATACGTCGAAGGTTCCAATCCTATCGGATTTGGTGGAGTACAACGTATTAACCACATACGTTGAATGTTCTGACCGGTCCATCACAAGCCTTGTCAACGACGTGTTAACCATACACGTGGAACCTCCAACCTTTCCATCCTTCGGAGAACAGCGTAGTAACCACATGCGTAGAAGGTTCCAATCCTATCGGATTTGTTGTCAACAGCGTCTCACCCTCATACGGTGAACGTTCTGACTAATCCACCAACCAAACCAATATTACGCTCCGTGTGAGGACACAACAAGCGTAACCTGTAACACACTCAACGTGTTAACTATCTAAAAAAGTCCCAACTCTACCGCGAAATCTAACTAAAGAAAACCGAAGCAAACTTCTCGCTAATGACCTAGATGTTGATACAGCATAAACCCAAATATAAAAGAAAAGCGTGAAAAGATTTCGTTGCAGAAGAACGTTTTCAAAGTTTAATGAGACAAAATGATAAGACACTGAAATTAGTCTATTCCAGAAACTCGTTGTATGAACTTATACTAGCGTGCATTGGTCTATTACAAAACTTTTGCTCGAGTGAAAAAGGTCTTATCCAGGGCCCATTAGGCGCAAACTGGGGCCTCACTCTCCATATCGTCCCATTTTAAAACCTTACTCCTCACAAGCAACAATAAAAAAAAGCCTAATTAAGAGACGATGCTGAAAATGCTGAAACGCCAAATTTACGAATTTGATTAACCGAAACAAACTCCTTCTTCCGAGGCCTCGTAACGATAAAAGTATAAATGCGCCCCTGCCCTTATCTCGGTAATTTCCAGAGCTGTCTTATCATTTTGTCGAGTAGCGTGGTTCAGCGATACAGGTATTGTACAGATGGAGGAAAGAGATGTTTATCGGAGGAGATTCAAGGAGAAATAGTAAAAAGTTCGGCGAACGAAACCGACGTGCACCGGTAGCTCTGGAAAATCCTCGTCGAACGGTACGTCAGCGATCGCGATGCGAAACCAAGTGCTCGTACGCGGCCTTCTAGACGTTTCTCCGGCCTTTCTAAAGCGACCTCGAGAGAAATGCGCCACCGAAGAGAAGCCGACGAGCCCGGAATCCTCCTTTCTGATCCGACTTCTTCGGACTTCTTTTAATACTTTGACGATGTCTGTCACGTACACAAGCGGAGATTTAGACCCTTCGGGCTTTTAGAATGTAAAGCTTAAGATCATCGTTTGCATGATTTATTTGATGTTTATGCGAGTGTGTGATATCACACGAAGTCACGTATTAATGTAACAGTTGTTGGTTACGCTGACGTTCGTAGGTATTAGGATACTCGTTATGTTTTACCAGAAAGAGTATAATGTGAGCCACTCAGAAGCCAAGATGATGAACTCCATCTTTTTATATTCTTCTAATTTCAGTATCGAAGCACACGCTTAGTGCTTCATTCTGCATAAATAGAACAAATTTAATAAATTTAATTCGATGGAGCTAGTCACTTTGGCTTGTAAGTGGCTCATAGATTAGTAAAAGTATAGATGTGCGCTGATTATACTTCGAGATCCTATAATTTTTTTTAGGATATTAATCATTTTGTAACGACTTTTGTGTGTCGAATAATTTTATATTCGACAGGCTTGATTTACATTTTCTAAGTACATTTCAACAAACTTTAGAAAAAATTAATTGAATTTTAGTAGAATTCTGTAGATTTCGGTAGATTTCCGCAGGTTTCAAAAAATTTGAATAGATATTAGTAGAATACAGTAGATTTTAATATAATTTAACAGATTTCAGTAGATTTTGACACATTTCAGCACAGTTTAGTGGATTTCAAATTCGGTAAGTGTCCCAATACTTATGAATGGAAGTGTACGTACAATATATCTGTACGATAGTTATTCAGAACCTCTTCAAAGTAGATTTTTAACAAAATCTTTTCTTTATTATGAATTCATTTATTTATTTCGTAACTACAACGAAGATTTATCTTCATTTAAATTTTACTAAACTTACAGTGTCTTATAGACGGAAGTGTATAGGTACTCGTATGATAATGCAGTTATTTTTTACAGTGAATTTTGTTTGATCTCCTATTTTAGGAATAGTATTTAATTTAAGTGAATCCAAAATTTCAACATAAGTAATAAATGAAATCATCAGAATTTTGAAATGGAGCATTAATCGTTAAAGTACAATAACCAATTGTACTTCCTGAATTTAATAGAAACAAGGGTGCAAATATGTAGAATGACGTTATATTAAAATGGAATTTTATATTCATTGAATATTCACTCGATATACTCTCCTAAAATTTGTTCGAGAGGAAATACGGAGTCGTCGGTGTTAACTCGAAACACACCATCTTTGTTGGCATAAGCATTTTACGAAGCATCATGTACGCGTGAATAATGGAAAGAATAAATAAACTGTACCGTGTAATTTTTATTTGTAACAATTTGAGAAAATCGAGTAGAAATTAATTTATTTTCTTTGTCTTCTACAGTTATACCGATCGACATTTTTTTTTGTATCCAATAATACAGTTCAAAATGCTCTTTATCATCAGTCCATTTTTTTTTTTTTTTTTCGAAGTTCTATTATAACGTTGCTTCTAAATTAATAGAGTTGGAAAAAATATGATTTTACTAGACAAGAATATATTTAAAAAAAAAGTATTTTGCCGAGTAAACATGTAAATTTATCGACATTGTCATAAAAGAATATGCTGCTTAGATTAGTCAGGAATTAACATAAATCAATTGGTTTCTCACGAGAATATCAAACAGTTTAAAAAAATCATTTATTACAGTTCCGATTTTGAAAGTATGTTGTTAAATTAAATTAATGTAGAGAAAGTTTCTTTCGAGCAATCCTATACGTGAGCAAAATAGTAAGAGTGATTAGGAATAAGCGAAACTTCAAATGAATTTGAAAGACATCCAATAACGTCGAAGAAGTATTACTCCGCCCAACATATTCGTCTAAGAAAAATTTTCAATTCAAAAATGAAAAAAAAATGGAAAAGAGAATATGTCAAATTTCCTAAAAACTAAATATATCAAACACTTTGAAGTTTAAAAATCAAATATTAAAAATGTGTAGCTATCGATTCAAAACTGAAAAAAAAGCAATATATCAAACACTTTAAAGTTTAAAAACCGAATATTAAAAATGTTTATCATACCCTTCTTATTTCTTCTGTCGTCTTAATTTCAACAACTAAATCTTACTTAAAATTCTGAAAAATTTTACATAAAAGAGGGAAGAAATAACATATCGCACAAAGAAGGTCTACTAATTTACATTTTTCTAAGAGCGCCATTCTTGTTCAAGGTCGCATAGAAGGAAGATTTACCGCACGTTTCTTGCTCTTCTTCGCGAAGGATTATCTTTTTATCCACTGTAACGCAACATATTCGACATCATGTTCTCTGATGAGGAAATCGGAAGAAGATGCTACCACTGGCGAAAGTTTCACGCCGTGTCTATGCTCGATTTTTTGTCAGACGAAGGTCGAAGAAAGCTGCGGCCGTTAAATTTACCGGGAGATTGATCTCTCATATCTATTTGCCTTGCGAATCTTCGAAAACTCGCTTTCGACGCGGCTCGTCTCTTCCGCTTTTCATAATTGATCGTATCAAAAAATCGAATTACGCTCGCGAAAGTTCTACGTCGGACGATTCATTATAGACCGTATTCGAAAGCAAAAGGAACATTTTTCTTGCAGATTTTACATTTCTGATATCCACTTTGTGTGTTCTTTTTTCATTTTTAATAAAGCAATAATGTCGTCCTTTTTTTTAAATATAAAACGGAGATCTTTCGTAAAGAAAAAAGGAATAAAGTACAGCAATGAAATTTTGTGCAAAAATGATTAATTTTTAATTTCTACATTTACCTGGCAATAACGCTAAAATTGTCTGTCGGAAGATTGTAAGCTGGAAAGTATTTCCTGTAATTAACCTAGACGATGTTACAGTTATTCAATGAGTTCAGTTTATAGGAGGTACCATTTTTGGAGAACGTGTAACACTATCGGGAAGACGACAAATCATTTATAAAATTTTGTATGCATAATTTTATACAAAAATTTATATTTAGAAAGTGGATAATTTTACGACAAATTTTTCATTGTAATGTTCTATCGTCACGTGTTGCAGTATTTTATTAAAAATATTTGTTTCATATCTACAGTCTCGAAAACTAATTTAATCTTCGTATATAATGCTGTAAATGGCGTTGCAACATAAATGTACTATTTTGTGTCAATTTGCACTGATATATTTGATATTTATTAGTTGTCAATTAAATACCCTCAAGAATTACACATGAAGATTTCTCCATAGTTAGGGAAGATAATTAGGTGACCAATCCTGTGCAGTAATGTGACAAACAATGCTTATTATTTGTACAATACAATCGTTATTTATCATTATTTTTCAATAGTAATAGATTTGACAAATTTTGACGGCCCCTTCACAAGAACTGACGGTAAAATTACACCTGCGAAGGAATTCTGATCTAACATTTAGTACCACCAGAAACGTTTAAGATTGTTCCAGTTCTATAACGTCACGGCGTATTCGTTAAAGGCTGATTTATGCACCGATTACGAGGGCACGAGCGAAAGTTCCGCACGTTTGACTGTCCACTTTTTGCGAATTCATCTTAGCTGGATGCCGAGGAAAGTTAGAAAACGCCGGTCGTGGGAAATCATGGGGACGGTCACGTATAGAAATCACGATAGAACTATGCCTTGGCTGTATGTATGTGCATTCGCCAGAGAAACAATCTGCCCGGATGCAATAACCTGACCTTTTCCATCGGCATTACGTTCCTTTTAGAGGTCTATGTGGCACAACTTTGAAGTATCTGCCTCCACGTTCTGTTTAAATTACACTTGGTAAATATCTCTGTTAAGACTCGAAACGAGGGGAATTAAAGTTGATTTTGATTAATCTTAACGAGGTCAAGTAAATCGTTTTCGTAATTGGGACAAACAACGTTGGAAAACTTACCAAATGTCCTCTATAGAGAGAACTATGTGAAAAAATAATTTTAACGTTCGGATGGATTATTAAATAATAATTAATTTTCTCATATAGATTCAACTTCATATTTGGAATTCTGTGTATTTAAATAATTCTTAAGTAGGTCATGTTTAAACTCGGTTTCCTATTTTAACCCCTTCGTGATCAGAGGGACCGTGTGTTCCACTTGAGTACTTAGACAAAAATTGATATGAATTTAGTATCGATCGCTAGATAAATCACAAATTAAAAAAAATATTTACTTCGGTCACGAAAGGGTTAATAAGTGAACATTAATAAAATTCCAATTAGTTATTTTTAAGATTGAATAAATAGGTGTAGGTAGTTTGACAATGTTTAGAAATTTATAACATTTTTTTAATTTCATGTGACAAAATATATTGAGGAAAAACGTGAAGTATATATTGGAACATTCGAATTGTAAGAATTTCAAAACAAATATTTTTTTTTTTTTAATTATTCATGCAAATAATTCTTTTTCCAAAAATGATAAATTTCTCAATTTATCTGTTTGTTCCTTATCAGACGCAAACTATAAAACTTATTTACCCATTCTTCTCAAAAATAGTTAAACGGAATTTTACTAATGTCCACTTATTAAAATACGAAACATAGTTGAACTATGTCACACTGTTAACAATTTTGTGCAAACTTTCGCAAAGGAGTGCCCAATGAATTCCGTGTGAATTACATTTAATTTCATGTATTCTATTCCATAAAAAATTACTACTGAAGTAACAGTTACAACTATCACGAAAAAGGATATTATTTTATTATTCGCTTCATTTATCTCTTTAGTGGGTCAAAATGGACCGTGCAGCAGCAATTGTTTTCAGAAAAAAGGATTCTATGCAAATCGACACAAGCGGATACCCGTTGGGGTTGTGCATAAGCAAGAAGAAGCGCAGGTTAATGCGATTTGACACGGAAGTTGTAAAACACCAGCGGAATCGGCGTGAATTTCTCATTTTCTACCGTGAAAAGTTGAACAAACCGCGAAACGTGTAACACAGCCCGCGTCCTGGCAATTATGCACGCTTGCAAAATTTTAATTTACATAACGGCCAGCATACGAAACACAGGAGGCGGTGAAGTAATTACCTTGCTCGAGACAAAAGAGGATCTTCGTGGCGTTAGGCACGTGTTTCATCATACTTCATTCGCGAATTGGATCGACTTTAAATACCTTGCTTGGGAATATCTTCATTCGAACGATTCTTTCTGCTTATTATCCTCAGAAGTATGCATATGCAGCAATCGAAGTTTCTTTTCTCTTCGCCTTCTTTAGTGCATAAAGATGGAAATTGTAACCAAACTCACTTTTTACGAAGCTTTCAGATTAATTTTAAATTATTAATTTTAGATATTGTTACTTGCTGAGATTTTTAGATGGTTTATGATTATTTTGCGATTTCTTTATGGGACGCTTTCTAGCAATTTATAAATTTTTATCGATGCTGATTTTACTTCACGTTTTATATTCGCGTGTAGTTCGATTTAAGGTTGAACTTTCATGCAAGATTTGATATTATATTTTACGAAAGATGGAAAAATACAGTGCAGTGGCAACTAGAAGTGAAAATATGCTTTTTAAGAAGTACATATAATGAAATTAATACATGGTATTTAAAATGAATTTAAATATAATTATTTAATAAAACATGTGCTTTAAAAGAAGTATAATTTCACTTTACTACTCGCTTGTATTTATTATACAACAACCAGTAATGAATTTTTCACAATTTTTCATAATTCTTATTTCAGTTTTAAACCGTATCACGTATCAATTGTTTTAAAATAATTCAAAAATAACAATATTAAGACAGCGTTTAATGCCTATATAAGATAAGATGTCTGACTCGTTGTTACAAGGCAAGGGGTTAAAAAGAACCTATGTAAAAATCCATGTAAAGCTTTATAACTTTCCACTGAAAGTTTCTTTATGCTGAAATAAAAAAAGGAAAAAATACGCAGATGCGTAAAATCGTTCTTAATGCCAATAAAACTACCGTGACTAACCATCGTTCTAGTAAATACCACCAGACGTGTTATAATACCTGCCACAAAATGACGAACGCGAGCTAGATTTGCATTCGCTGGAACGTTGCACGAAAATGGAAGGGAAACCGTGATACATTGACACAAATCGAAGAAATCGAAATCGATCCCCGATTATAGGCAGATATTATCCGCTGACAAGTGCAATGGGCCGTCGTTGGTACGCGTTAAAAGTAAATTGGCCTCGGTTTGCTTTTACTTTCGTTCCGACACGGATCGAACCGCCTGTGCCTTTCGACTTTCTTAGAATCCGAATCGTCCACTTCCTCTTAAGATGCTTCTGCGAATAGAGATTAAGATTTACGTTGTGAAACAACGTTCAGATCTTAAGGTGTTTACTCCCCCCCCAGGTTGAACGATATTTCAAGGATCTAAGTACACCCTTTCAGATTTTCGTCCGCAAAGCAAGCCTAGTATTGCGAAGTTTCGATGATTATAAGGTACATGCTACAATTCTGAAGTGGATTCACCTTGTGAAGACAAATTTTCAAATAAAAATGTTTCTCCCCTTTTAAAAAAATTAATCTAGAACCAAATTTTAAAATTCATTTAATATAAAAAAAATTAATTATCAATATTTGAAAGATTAAAATATCCCTTTCAGAATTTCCTTTGCAAAATCGTCTAATACTGTGAAGTTTCGATGATTACAGTAATGTCTCTACAAGTGTCAGTATAGATGGTCCTACGCCTAGGTCTGCGTCATTGCTGCGCCTATGTTATCTCGCTCGCAGTCAGTCAAGCGTGTAACGCTACACCACTCGGTTTCTTTTACGAGATTTCACGGCTCGACAATTCATAATAGAAAAATATAATTTCTTTAATTTTACTTCTTTTCATCTGAAATTTTTTTTCACATGTTGGTGAGATTTTTCTGATGAAAATGAGATCAAACATGATATAATTTGAACAACATTTACTTATTAATACTTATTGAGTAATTAATTTAATGTCGGCCTACCTCCACGTAAAAAACAAAGAAAACGTAGGGCCGATTCTATAAGTGTCAGTCAAATGCAGGGCCGCTTCTACAAGTGTCAGTCAAATGTAGGGCCGATTCTACAAGTGTCAGTCAAACGGCAGGCCAATTCTCCAACTGGCAGTCAAACGGTAGGCCGACTCTATGTAATGTAATACAGGGAGTCTGTTTTATCTCAATATAGTGAAATATCCTTTCAGAATTTCCTTTGCAAAATCGTTTATACAGTACTGTGAAGTTTCGATAATTATAAAGTAAATGTTACAATTCTGAAATGGAGTATTCACGCTATGAAGACAACTTTTCAAAGGAAAGTGTCTCTCCCCTTCTAAAAAGAACGAATTATTTATTTACCGTATTATAAAATTAACTGTTTACAACGTTGAAACAGACGATTTACAATCCAGCATTCTCGAATTTACTCACTTGTTCGCGTTCATTCGCCCATAATTATTCGTTATCTCATTCGTGTGAAATGCGCCTACCGAAAGAACAGAAACACCGTCGACTGGAAAATCCAGTTTCTACGATGTTTTTATTCCTTTTTTTTCTCCACGAATCAAGCGATAACGCTCGATAAAACGCAACGGCAATAGAGCGGAAAGAGGAAACCAGGGTACCCTTGTCTGACACGGTAATCGTCTATTTTTCGCATTTATCCACGCGATCCATGAATCAATATGTCCATGGTTGGCCTTATGGAATCGAACGAGAAAGATTAATCCGTAATCGGCATACTTCGAGTCGTACGATTCTCCTCCGTTTGGGGAAGTCCCTTCGCTCGAAAGGAAATCGTTAATTTGAAATTCTCTCGTTACCTATTTTTATCGACGTTCCATGGGCTACTGATCTTAATTTACCTTCAATTTAGGGCAAATATGCCATCTAGTTTAGTTCAATAATGGAATGCCTCGGAGTATGTGGTACGATTAGAAAGGAGGCAAACCTTTTTTGAAAGAACAAATGGTACAAATGTGGAATTCAACTTTTTTTTTTATACCGAGCTTTGACTTTGAGTAAATCCTTACGTAACAGCCTCAGGTTATCAACAGTCGATAATTAACTTCTAATTGCAAATTAAACATTATAAATTTCACTCTTGATATGAAACTTGATAATTAAATGTTGAAATAATTTCATTAATAATCTTGGGTATTCATGTATTCTTTTATATACTTAAGTATTTAAAAATAATATGCATGATAGAAGGAATATTTTCTCTTTCAAATTTCTTGTGACATGAAATTTATCGTAGATAAACTCGTTTCCGTATTCTTATCATATTGTGTCAGAACACTTTCTTTCAGAATGTGCTAAGT
>NW_017100256.1:902359-928050 GCF_001263275.1 Habropoda laboriosa | reverse complement strand
TGTTAATTTATAAATATATGCATAAATTATTTATTAATTAATATAGACATAAATCAAATATGGTTCGTAAGTTTACAAATGATTGTATCAACACCTACACATTATAAAAAATATTGTAATATAAATAACTTCTACGTTGTAGATTTGAAAGAGCGAACATTTCTAACCTTTCCAACTTCGTCATACCAACTTCTCTACCACTCACAAATCAACCAACAAAGTAAACTAGATTCTGCTTAACAAAGCAGCAAAAAACTCGACGTTCGATAAATGCATAGCGTGCATAATAATCTAATAGTTCCTGCATTCTATATACTTCCATGCTTCGCTTATTGTATTCATCTCGTCTAAGCAATTACTCCGCGTCTATACTTTACCGATCAAACCTCGATCGAAGAATGTTCGATTTCGAAGAGTTTAGCCGTAACAGTCTAATTAAGCAATTAAATAGAAAATTTTACCATAGATCGATTAAAATGCTTCAAGCATGCGGGACAAGCGATGATAATTCGACGAATTCTCCACGATGAATAGTTCGATAGGGGGAAAATCAACAGTACACTTTACTTACACGTCACGGTCCTTTCGTTTCTTCTTTGATAATTCATTTGTTTAGAACCGAGAAGTGGTGAAAGTCT
Source organism: Habropoda laboriosa (assembly GCF_001263275.1). Taxonomy (NCBI): domain Eukaryota; kingdom Metazoa; phylum Arthropoda; class Insecta; order Hymenoptera; family Apidae; genus Habropoda; species Habropoda laboriosa. The sequence goes on along the minus strand of NW_017100256.1, from coordinate 927,412 downwards.
ATGCACGTGACGGAGACAAACGGTGAAAGAGTCATGAAATTCATGTCAAGAGGAGTTAACGACCGCTCCTCCACCTGATACAGACTTTCATTGCACGGATTCTGTCGACTGATCTTTTTAATTTTCAATCGAGAGGTTCGTTGACCAAAGGCCCTTCACTCGTCACCGCTGGTGACAGCATTCGTTTCTCGCGTGACGCATTATCGATCGGGGAATTTTAGATCAATTGCTAGATGTTCACCTGGCACACACGATTTATTTTTTATTGTGATAAATTGATAATATTATCGATAATATATATGACAATATTATTTTAACGAAGTGGAGAGAGTTTTATGATATTATGTCATCCCATAAGTTCGCGCCGGAAGGGAAAAATATTTTAACGAATATCCAAGGAAATTCAACAGCGACGAGATAATTACCTTACCAAAGTCTTACCAAAAAATAGGAAAAAATTGTGGAATGAGAAGGCACTTACGTACTTTTTCATCAAATTTCAAGGTTCCTTGGAAATATGGATCTAAATTACAAAATTCATGTAAATTTTGACACCTGAGCGAAATTTTACGACCTCGTTATATCTAGGGTTACCATACTTTTTTTTTCACCAAACCGAGACAAATACAAAGAAAAGCGATAGAAGAAAATTTGTTGAAAAAGTGTACTTTTATCATACTCGTTAAAAAATCACATCAAATGAAAAATAAAATAGTAGTTAGAAGTACAGCAGCAATCTACTTCACTGTTACATTTTTCTGTAGATAAAATTGTCTTAAGAAATGTTCTATTATTCTCAATTTGTTCATAAAATTCCGTACACTTTGGAGCTGTTTAAAAATCAAGACCGCAAGACAAGAATGCATGGTAACTCTTAGTTACATTTCTTTCATCGACTATGCAAGAGGTTCATTCAGACCGTGTACCGCCGCAAATATTCCAAGAATCTATTCAAATTCCGAACCGTTAAACTTGCATTGTGCTGCCAAATGAAACAGGTGGCACATTAGCAGTACGCGGACAAATTATCTTGTTCTTCCTGTTGCACTGTCATACAACATGACATACTGAATCCTGCAGCATCCACTAGTGAAGATACTAAAAGCGTAGAAAGGTTCTCAACATGGTCTGCGGTAGTTTCTTTTTTATAATACCAGGAACGAAAGGAATTTGTCTTCTTGTCGGTTTATCTGAGCTATTAATCAAACGATATATCTCTAGATTTAATCCGACCGTGGTAGAACGTTAAACTTCTCTATTAACATCTCTTCGCGGAATTTGACTCTTAATACATCCGTGTCGTTCTAAAACTAACGAAACGGTTACTTTTTATTTCGGTGTGAATTCCTCCGACTGATACTTCAATCTATCGGTATTTTATTAAAATTGTGTAACTTATGGGTAATCATTTTACCCGGAAATTAATCGCAGTTTTTGATAATAAATTCCAAGGATTAATTGAAACAATTTTAAAAAGATTTTAATTAATTAATTATTCTCGTTTTAATCAATTAAAATGATACAAAATACTCAACGAAGATTGAATAGCAAAAGGGAGTGCAGTGATTTAGAATTATTGGGTGGGTAAGTTAATAAAATTATTTAGTCTTACAAGGGAAAGTCTTGTAGTGATAATCAGCAATTTTTTATGAAACTGTGGTATATAGCAGTTCTCAAAAAAATATTCGACAGGTATTTTTTTATACTGAGAATCATTCACAGTGAAGGGGTGAAAATCGTCCTCAAAGGTGGCAAATATGTTTAGTCTAATAACTCGAAAGTGATCAGAGATAGAGGAATAGTGTAAATTGATGAATTTTGTATTTTTCAACAACAAATTTGAAAAATAAAATACGATAAGTAATTTTGAATAAATATGTTTATTACACTCATCTTTGAGGGTCATTTTCACCTCTTCACTGTGGACGATTGCGGATAAAAAGAAATATGTGTGGAATATTTTTTTCAGTACTACCATATACCAAAGTTTTGATACATTTTTGTCAATATTCAACTTGTATTCAAGTGAACAAAGTGAAGTTTGAAAGGTAAAATCTTATCTCTGAGGAGCATAAATAACGAGATTTTCTGGATCATAAAATTATACTGTAATCTATTAGCTTATCTAGAAAGTGTAGAATCTTTTCCGTACTTTCTTTCTTGACTTCAACTAACATCGATTATTTTGCTAATTACACAAGAATCTAGTTTTAGGCAAGTTATCAAGCATTATATACAATGTAAGGATACTTTCCCACCAATCACCTATTTAATAAGTAGCGTTCACGTTGTTTGCGTATTAATTTAGTTCAAATTTTGCATATAATCGGTGTACATAATGTATGCAGAAAAACTTTTCTATTTATTATTTTCGTGGAAATAATAACCTATATATTATTTTTATTTAAAAAAGAGGAAGTGCTGTAAACTGTATATATTTATTATAATTGAAGTGAATCGGCCAAAAGTTTGGGACCACTATGAACTGCAAAGTGCACAAAAATTTTCAGGAAAAATTTAGCAACTTTAACAATTTCAAATCAACTGAAATGAAGTAAACCACTATCGATCTCCGCACCATTTTCAAATCTGTAAAGTAACAGATTCAAAAAAGTTTTGAATAACGCATATCAAATGTTTATAAATTATATTTGAAGTCGATCTATTCACGAACTCACTTCAGTAAAATGATTTCACTTTGTAACACGAAAGTAAACGTTATAAATTAGAAAAACATGTCCAAGTTTAATATCTACCACTAAACTTAGCAAATCTTGAGACTAATTAACGAAAGTAGTAAAAGGGAGATCCGTTGAAATTTTATCATTTGACGATATCAAACCAGAATCGACAAATTTTTAAAATCTCGATAAATTTAAATATTCAACTTGAATACGTACTACTGAAGCAGTATCTGAAAAACACGTCTGACGAAGATTACGAGGTCAATAACGCAGAATTTGCGATGAAATGAAGTCGTCTACCGATTTCTACAATGTTCAATAAACCATACAATTAGGAGTGCTTCTGTTGAAATTTTTGAACACAGGTCACGATCGACCCCAGTGAATGCTCAATTTTCCAAGCATAGTTTCTACTTATCTCCGATTCACTAATGACTCTCCCGACGCAGTTCACAATGAGATTCAAGCATGCTCTGCTATCCATTAACGGTTACCATCAATTAAGGGCTGTCTAATTAAACATCGATCTTTCGATGTAATTAACTCTATGCTTTATTTGCGGCCGTTGATTACGTTGAAATTTTCGATGTTACTGATGTTAGCAAATACATGTACACGTATACCTGAACAGGAGATGAGTAAATTTAGAAAAAAAGGAAAGGAAACTAGCATTGTATTTTTTTTTATGTTTTAAATAGAAGAATTACAATTGTTTTTTTGATTGTAATGTAGAAAAGATGTGAGGCAGAGTGTCAGATAAAAAGAGAATAATATGTTTTTAACAAATGAAAATACGAAATAAAAAATTTATCTCACCCCTTATAGTATTATGTCATGTCCGTGATGTAAATTAAGAAAATATAATAAAGACGAGGATATTTATAATAAACGTTAACATGTTTACTGTCAGATAAATGAATAAACGGTTAAATTTCTTCGATTTAAGCTTTCAGTCCTTTACCATCAAGCCTACATAAAATTATACATGTTCAGCTGTATTTTAAACTATACAGAGTATTTCGTATTTTGGCTATAACTTTTTAATGAAGCTTCAAACGACCTATGTTCGTATAACATTTTTCTCTTACTTATACCCAAAGAACATACTGACAAAGTTTGATCGGAAAAAATTTGGACACCCGGTATGTAGGAATGAACGGGTTAAGAGGGCGACAGATACGATTCGTGTTCCGTAACATCTAATTTATTAAAAATAATTTTGTAAAAAGTCAGATGTGAACCTTTTCATGGTCTCACAAATACATACTGTCTTTATCCTTTTTCGCTGGCCCCTTTCCCCATATTCGGCATTTGTTTCTTCCCATACATTTACACCTCGCATGCACACTGACTAATCCCGTACATTTCTACTCTTCCATAAAATGTAAGCGTTTCATTCCCTCGTGTACAACATCATTAGTAAAGCTTTTTATGTATCTATATAAACAGTTATAATTACATTTCTTCTGTACTTAATACCACAACTGCGAATAATCTCACATTGCAAAAATGATACATATTTTTAAAGTTGTTCCCGTTACGTTCTTCGTGAATTTATTGTAATGCGAACAGATTAACATTCCTAACTTAATTGCTGATATAAACGTTTAAAAGTAGACTTTTTCCTAAACGTACAGAGGGATAGCAGAAAAGTTCAAAGTAACCTGAACCTTACACCTGGACCAGCGAATTCTAATTATTTTAACTTTGGGTAATTAATAAATTTAATTTTTATACTAAATAATTTTGAAACTTTATACTTAAGAAACACATTGCATTAAATCTGGAATTTCAACGAATCAATTTTGTTTTACATTTTATGTAATTTAATTTTAGAAAGGACCATCTGGTGCAAAAAAATTATATGCGAATTTTAATAATAATATGTTAAATAATGTTGAAGATAGTAAAGTGCTGGAGAAAAGCTTTCAATATTTAATATGATTTTCATACTTGAATATACACAGATAATTTGCCTGGAAGAAAATTTAATTTACTTCCTTGTTTTTTGTCTCAATTACAAGGTAATACGAAATGCAAAAATACAACAGTCTTTCCTTCGCAATAATTTGATGGAATCAGTGGCGATGCAGTGTAAAAAGGAACTTTTATAAATCGAAGAGAATTGAGAAATGCATATTTGTCTGTATATTCAAGGTATCAATGAATTAGAATTACTTTCATAAATTCGAAAGTAGAAACATTCACACGTAACTAAGTTTTATATAAGGAAGCAGCATGCTTGTTTCTTTCAAGAAATTAAGAAATACTCTGTTGTTTATAATTATCAGACAGATGGACGTTTGGATAAATATTATCAGGAATAGAAAAAACTGTTCTTGATGTGCCAATTTACCCATCTACGTTTTTGCCCATCTACGTATCGATAATTAACCACGTTTTATCTAATACGTGTTTTTATTTCCTCTGTTTATAATCCGATGTGTTATCTAGTATTTAATATACTATCAAAGTTTTCGTATGATAATTTTGCGATTTTCTTTCACATACCTACATAATTTTGCTTGTACGAATATTTTATCATTTAGATCATTTATTAATTCAAATTTTGATTCTGAGATTGGAGCTTAGCCATTCAAAAATACAGACATACTGCTCAAAATTGTATACAACGAATTCATTCCGGAAATAGCTTTACTTAAAAATATAATATCATATTTTTCATACTTTTTCAATGCATAACACGCGTGAGAAAAAAGAAAAAAATTTGAAAGCACTAAAAACCTGCGAAGCTCAATAAAACAGCAAACAGTAATATCAAAAAGCTAACGAACAGTTAAAATAAAAAATATTTTGTCGCTAAATATTTCATCTGAACTAAAAGAAGCAGTTACACTTTTATTCACACTTATTTTATAATTTCGCCAGAAGGATGATGCTTCTATATTTCATTATTGCAGCGATAAACCTTGCCTGTAAACACCGTTATTCCTTACCATATGTAAACCATAAAAGAATTATCATATAATATAATGTACCGTTAATTACTATGCCACTTTGGAACTTTGCTACACTGTGGACTTACGTACCGTGGTATACGAACACCGTCGCAATTTTTGCGTACTATCCTAACACGTTCCAAAATATTAGGTCATCCCGTAAGTTCGTACCGGAAGCGAAAAATATTTTAATGAAAATCCAAGAAAATACTATAGCGACGATATAGTCGTCTTACCAAAGAAACAAAGTTAGGCGTTTATGTTTTTTTTTTTTTATTAAACTTAAAGGTTCATTGGAAATACCGATCTAAATTCTAAAATTCGACACGAAGTTACGAGACGATCTAATACCAATCCCAAGAAACAAAGTAAAATTTTCAGGTCGGTTGCGAAACAAGGTAATCGTTCGAGGTAGACGCAACAGGTGCTACCACGCTGTGCATTATTCGTAACGAACGGTGCATCGACATCTCCGAGATCCACGCATGTTCTTTTGCAAATGGCGGCGGCCGGTTGCAACAGGATGCACGATGGGAGCTCTCAGTTGCAGAACATCGTTGTTCCTCGGAGTAAAAATGCTTAGGATACGCGCTAAATCCACTCGTTTCAACGTGGGCACTAACGTGGACATTGCGTCGCACAGAAGAATGCGAATTCTTCTTTTGCAACGAGAGGATTTAATTGAGCTGAAGATGAAACACATTTATAAAGCACGGGGGCGTAGGAAATAAATATATACGATGTGATTTCTTGGATTTTGTAACGGAATGAAATATCGACAACGAATGTAGAATGTCGTGAAATATACGATTCTGATAATTTCGTACACTTTGGTCGTTTTTTTAACAGCTTATTCCGCTGTTGTATCGCTTCTAAATTTATCAAAATAAATACAGCACTATGGTGCAAATTATATTAAAAATTTGGTAATTTTGAATTGTAACGCGAATGAGACTCTATAGACAAAATTAATTTTTGTAATTGGTTCACGTTTCTTTTCCAATTTCTATTTCTCCAACGTGCATTACCGTTCGTAAATATTAGAACACCCGTTGTATTCTTACAGAAAGTACTGCATGATTTAAATTACATTTTTTCGCTAAATTTAATACCACATATCAGCAAAAATTTACGTATCCAATACTCTTTATTTAAATTTGACAAATCTAAAGTAAATCCTTTCCCATTTTTTGTAAGTTCGATTTAATTTGAGCATATTCAGTTTGAATATTTCAAAATCACAGAATTCCTACATTCACACACACACATATACCAATGAAAAATGCATTTACGCAATGTTCATTTTCCCATTTCACCCATATCGCACATTGAACAACACTTCGTCTTAATTCTTCGTTAAACATTTAACACCACGTTCATTTCTTGTTGTAAACATTTTTAAAATATGACAAATTGCGTAAACTTATACGGTGTGTTTGCAAATGATGTCCTCCAGTATCACGACTTAACCCTAGTGCGTTCTTCGTTTTGACTGTACACTTAAGACTTTTGGGTCAAAAAGGACCAATGACCTTATGCGTAATAATTTTTGTTTCTAACGCGACATATGAACCTAGACAATAAACGTTTGAAATAACGTTAAGGAACGTAAACTTGATAACAGCAAAAATTACTGAAAATATAAAAAGGCGGTGGGTCAAAAAAGACCCGAAGACCGCTCTACGGTCAAAGATCCATTTCCGTCGAATAGTTCCGACACTTCCGGTATCCTGTCGCATATTGACCCGTTAAAAGTTAGCTGGTCGCAGGTGCAATTACTTGCAAATGAAATCCGCTTGTTCCAGAATCATACAAACAGGATAACAGCGAATCGCTGCTCACTTTTTCTCGGGTCACTGATTTACCTCGATCCACCGTTAAACGGATCCAACTGTTCTACGGAGTAAAACCATTAAAAAGCTCCAGGCTTTTCAGCTGATCCAATTTTAGTAAGCATGGTTACGCACGAATAACTATAACCCCGTTTTCAAAGATACATTTTTACATTCGGCACGAATAGAGAGATATTAGAGCACCAATTCAAGCGGCTTTATCGTTCGTTAAGATATTTCACTTTTGAAAGTTCTCCTTTTCAGGAGTATTGTATTAATTCTATACAAGTGTTGCTAAACATGCACTATTTCCTCATCTCTAAATATTTCGCGAATTTCTTTTTGCAGCTCGAAAGCAGGATGTCGTAATTGCTTCAGGTAGAACTAACATCTATGTTTGTTTTATAAATATGCAAAAGAAAGTACGAAGAATTTGTGGATGCGGTGTATCTATGTAAAAAAGAAGAATTTTACAAATACGAATTTTTCAAATTCAGAGTATAATACAGGTTCGATGTTGAATGCCCTGTGCTTTATTACTGACCGATTAATTTCGTTTATTTACGGTCAGTGGGTCGTTAATTTAATAGACAGAAATTTTAGCAAGAATATCAAAGTTTAAGAATGATATTACGAACAAAATACTTACAATGTGGGACACCTAATTATCTTCCCTAGCTATGAGGGTACGAGAGAATTTTTACACGTAATTTAAATGATTTCAAACGGTGCATAAGATGAGAGAAGTGGCAAAAAACGCGAGGAAGCTTCACATTCCATTTAAAATTTTAGAGTCCAAATATCACAAGTATCTAAATGCACATTAATGTCTACTACAACATAGAGTAGAAAAAAATATACACATTCGTATAAAAAAAAAAATTTGTTTCCCATCTTATTCACCCTTAGAAATCATTTAAATTACGTATAAAAATTTTCACGTGATCCACCCTGTATAAGGAAACGTTAAGTTACATTGTATGTTTAATTTATGACTAATTACGTATTTAGTTACCTCTCTCAACATGGTAATTAGACGATTTTTCCCTTCGATAAACTATCGTTCAACGTCTCAATAATTTTAATACGTTATAAAACATATTTTGAAATTTCTGAAAACGTAAAAATGTTTCACACGGTTTAAAAATTTCATTCCAATACAATACTAAAAATCTAATACAAGTTTTTCTCGAACCCCTGTGATGAGTGTTATCAGTTCAATAGAAAAAAAATAGAAAGAAATTAATTTAATAGAAATCTAATACGTACAAAATATTTTCACGAACCCCTAAATCACATATGTATTCAACTGCAACTAATGGTACAATTTTGTAACAAGGATAGAAATTTTTTGCACTGAAATTCATACGTTTACAAATGCCCCTTGATTGTTGTATAATTATCTAACTACTTGATCACACCATCCATTGCAAAATACGTACGCGGTACAATTTGTTCGAAACACCAGAAGCTTGTTAAAATCTTTTACACGATGATACATTACATAAGTTTTATGTAACAAAAAGCATCCTGAGAGACGTTTGAAAGGGAAGTGTTATTAACAGGCACCGTGTAACGACTCTAAATAATTTACAATTTCCGAGTTACGAGTTTTCTTATACATTCTCCAGGAAGTGAGTATTTAAACGAAATGACGCGAATAAAGAATGCGTGTCCCGTGAATGATCCAAGTTTCGAAATCTATGTAAAGTAGCTCGTAGCATGTAAAATGAGGTATGTGAGATATGCGCAAACGCTTTTCAACGAGTTAACACAAGGTTATACGGTATGCTTGAAAAGGGGAAAGTTTTCCGTCGAACCGAGTTGTAAATGCAAATGCGAATTCGCTTGTATCACCGGACATTGTACACGAGAAAATGGTATTGTCCTGTTAACTGTGCAATTATTAACTAGGGATGGTGTAAAAAAGTTCAAATACGCCTATATAATTATCTGTTTCGCATTTAAAGCTGAAAGAAAATGTTCTGGTTTGCTGAAAATGTTGAATAGCTTTATAGAACGAATAAAGTGCGAATGGAATTAATTTATTTCAAATATGCTTTCATAAAGAAAAAAAAAAAAATTTATGAATTATAATAGGTACAGTTTTTTGTTATTGTATCAACTGATTTTCATTGGTATTAATCAGAATTAATTAAAAATTTGTCACTGAAGGGATTTAGCTTATGTAAAGGAAAATATATTAATTTAGTTAAAAGAATATTTGTGATATTGATTATAACGAGAAGAAAAAAAGAATAATTATTACAATAATTTATTTGAAATATTTTTACGTGTTTAACGACAGAAGAGGAAATCAGATATTCTTTAGACATTATCATAGTACATATGTAACAATGACGTAAAGATAAATTTTATCCGGGCATTCGGCGTTATTATCAATTCAGTTCTATTTTTATTAAACAATTAGTTGTACCAAATAGTCAGTGTTCCGAGTGCGATACGGTCTAAAACCGATCCTGAGAAATAACATTGATAAACTTCCAAGAATCCGTGAACTTATGCTGTTCCTTAAAAAAATACGAATTTAATTGCATAATTAATATAATTTACGTAACAGAATCTGATCACAACGCTCTAGTTACTATCGTGCTGGTTTAATCGTTGTCTTCGTTCTCAATAACCGTTTTGTAGTTAATACCCCGTTAAATTCATATATTATATAGACAATAAATTCATGGTAATCTTTTAACGATGAAAAGGAGGATGTTAAAAAAAAAAGGTTTTTTACAGCACAATTTTGGCATACGGCCGGAACGAAAAATGTAATTGTCATTTTTCCCGGAAATGATGGGAAAGTTATGAAAAATGCGATTCAAGATAAGAGTATGACCATATTTATAACTTATATTCCGTCTCGTTTTCTTCGGATGATGGTCTCTTCGTAAATTAACCACTTAGAAACTCATATACTACTTTCAATTAACTCAATCATTCGATTGTGTACGTATATATACCTACATATTATTCACGCATACGCATACTGTGAAACTGCAGCTGTGTAGCTCGCAGAGCCACGCTTCTCGTTTGATTTTTCTCCCAAGCTGAGCTGTTCGTTGTGTACTTGAATTCGGTGCACTAGCTTCTTGTATGCATCGACACTTAATTCACACAAACGAATATGCTAAGTACGTAAATTGATTGGAAATCCGCGTATAATCGAAAACGCGTTGAGCGAGCACTGTATTCCCTACAAGACTATAATCGTGCAGTATAAGCGACGTTCGTCGAGGCACTCGTTCGACAGCCTCGTAAACACCGACTGAGGACGAGTCGTCCTGCCCGATTTCTGATCGTTGTACGCTCGCAACTGTTCTGGGAAAAATTCTAGGCCTTAACTTCTTAGAACTCGTGATATTTCTTGCCAGCCAAACATAAGAAACGTGAGCCTGGGTCGCTGTACGTACATCGAGCCAAACATAAGAAACGCGAGCCTGGGTCACTGTACGTACATCGAGCCAAACAAAGCTAGCTGTCTGTTCACGCACAGAAAAGAGTTAGCGGGAAAAGAATTCTCCGATTTTATATGACTTTTATTGGCAAAACCGAGAACAAACACCACGCACGTGGTTTTAACACAATACAATACGCCATACTTTTTTTTCGCTCGACGCATGCGCGATCGCCGCTCCCAGCGCCGCTCGGCGGACGCACGCCGATCACGGAAAAAAGACGCGCCCCTTTCAAATTCAAACCATTACACTGTCCTTTTGAGAGTAAAACTATCGCTAGTTGCTCTCGAGAGTATCTCTCGCGAGTGGACACTGCGTCTGAAAGTGACTGTCTGAGAGCATCGCTCAACTCTCTGAGAGTTACGACTTGAATAAACAGTTGCTTTGCAACCGCGAAGCAGTTTCGTATTCTTGACAGAACTCTCGTGCGAATAAAAAATGTCAGGAAAAAAAATTAGTGGAGAAATGAAATCACCGATTTAATCACTCTCTATGAAGAAAAATCAGTGTTGTGGAATACGAAAGATAAAGTATAAAGGAGTGATTTTTATATGTTTTTTCACCGTAAAATAAAAACGATTATTTTGGGACTTACTTAGTGCGTTTTACCAGTATATTCACTATTTATGCGTGCATTGTATTGTGGATTCATAATAACACAAAGAAGTAAGGCACCAGTTCCTATGTTCCACAAGAATACAAAAGTGCTGCGTTCACAAAGCGTTCATAATCGACTGTAACAATTGTAAAATCTTCAATTAACACTTCCATAAAAACACATATTCTATTTACCGTAATACTGCGAATTTAAAAAATAAAAAGACCATTTAACATCACTTCCTTAAAAGATATTTCGCTGTATTGAGATAAAACAGACACCCTGTATGTATATTTTAGTATATTTATTATGCTAAAATTAATATTAGAATTAAATTTTAATAACGGAATACCAGCATTAATTATCAATATAAGAAGAATATTGTCGCTGCTTTCACAATAACAAATCACTTTCTGTTGCAAGTTGCAATCCGGAGAACATTAAAAACATGTTAAGTGAACCGCTATGACGAAAAAATTGGCAGACATTATGAACGATAATGGGAAAATGTACTTTGTCGATATATTGCATAAAGGTACCCTCATTACGTGCATTGCGAAAGCAGCACAAGTGACATAAGCAAAAGATGTTCACATGGGACAACGTTTTCCAATGAAAGAGTGGTAAATACTTCGTTTCACTGAAGTGAAGAAAAATTTAGGTAACAGGAAAGTCGCTGTCTTGTTTCTGTTTGACTTGCAGTACAGAATAGATAAATTCTTAACGAATGCATTGAAACCAAATCTCAATAACATAATTGCTATTTTATTTAAAAATTATTGAAATTTATCTCAATCGGTAATACATAAAATATTAATTTTGGTTTCATTCTGTCAAAATTATTACAGTTGCTACTTAAATTATCATTATAAAACAGTTTATATTTCAAGCTTGACAAAATTTATTAAACTGTAATAGTGCATAATTACTGGACCAACATGAAAATAGATAACGAATTTATAAATATTTTAAAATTTATATTTAAATTAATAACTTAATTTTTCCTGGAAATATCAAACGAAGTTACCAATAACAGTCGTTTAAATAATTTATTTCTCGCAATTCCTTTTCATTTTCACGGAGACACTTTCGTTTACATTCTCCAAAAAAAGAAAAAGAAGTACAATTTTTTATCGATTTCGAAAGGCTGTTTTCACGCGAGGCGTTACTTTCATTCCTTTAAAGATTTAAGACACGATCTATTTTAATTAATATACGATAGGTTTCACCGTTGGATTTACTTTCGGCATCAGACGGCCGGGCGCACGATCGCAAATTAATTTGTTCGTCGTTCAATGGTAATCGCGGAAGCGACCCGCGTCACGAAAACTAAACTCCCTCTTAGATATTTTTGCCAACGCGATCACGTCCGCGATTGCAATTCGTCGGATAAGGAATGCGCTAATTGCGCTCGATAGAAAGTCATGGTTAATCGAGAATCTCTATGACAGGCTGTTCTTTCAAACACGTTCGATATGACATCCTTTTTGTGGAATTCTCAATTTTTAAACAATTCTATATTGAAGAACTGTGTCATTGTGGTATACGTACGTAACATTAATTATACTTTAATCTATCTACGTTCTAATAATATTTTGTTATACAGTTACTTCCAAAAATATTCAGACACTATATTTCGGTTAATTGTAAAAAAATTAGGTTGATACATTTCCATTGTGAAATGTCATTTACTGTACTTCAGGATTACGTATTGTTCGTTTAATGCATTTTCGTATATGACATTGTAATACAAATTAATCGAAATTATATCCAATTGCTATGTTACACAGATATTTGGACACTTTGTAAAAATTTATATTTTGAATGTTCGTATTATTGTTCAATGGCTGTTTTCTTAGTGTCTGAACATTTTTAGGATCAACTGTATGTAGAGAATGTAAAATTCTTTAAAATGAAAGTTTCTTCTAATGTTTTAATATCTAGTGACCGAAAAAAGTATTCGTACACCCTATAAAATGGAATAACTTTTTTAAAATTGGGCCAAACGACTTGAGTTTTTTTTTTTTGAGAAGTTAGAAAGATTAGTTTACTAGATGATGTGTGAAAATTTTTATCATCCTACTATAAAATGGAATAACTTTTTTAAAATTGGGCCAAACGACTTGAGTTTTTTTTTTTTTGAGAAGTTAGAAAGATTAGTTTACTAGATGATGTGTGAAAATTTTTATCATCCTGGTTTCAACGTTCCATCTGCTGAAAATCGCGAGCAGTTAGCTTCTCATAGAGCGATCTCCCGGGCAATTTGAGTAGATTCCGCGAATCGCCGCGGGTAAGCTTTACTTTTGCGACAAAAGATGACTGCATTTATTCACAGGGAAAGACTACGTAAAAAATGCAAAAGCGGGCGCGTGATCTCAGACGAACCAGAGGCTGTCCCGTTGGAAATGCTTCCTTGGTCAAGGCACGAGCCGACGTTCGACCTCTCTTCTTCTCTGCTCGTCCACGCGAAACCACCGACTAGATCGCCTTGGCCGACCAGGAAAACAGTCTGATCTCATCTTGTAAATATGAACGTTACTCCTCTTGTTGCCTCTAGAGAACAAGAACCAAATGCCGGAGATTCTATGGAAATGGCACGACTGTTGTTCCTGCGAAGGGAGCAACGATCGAGACCGCTGGTTTCGATTACACGGATTCACTCTACATTGTCGATCACGTAGTTTAGAGGGTCGAACGATGGTCGGAGGTGTTATAGGTGGAAGGTTGAAGCTTGGAGAAATGGAATTTGATGGAGATTCAACGGGTTTCGTAATAGGAACACATTTTCGAAATATTGTCTGCATACCGTTATCACATTCTCACTTCTTAGCAATGAAACAATTTTTAACAATGAAATTGCTAAGTTTTAATTTTAGCTGATAATTTTTATTTTGAACAGGGTCTCATATTAGGAGCACTTTGACAAAACCATTCATTTTCGTTTTTAAACAATTTTTACCAAGAAAATTGGTAAGCCTTGATTTCAGACGATAATTTTAACTTTTAATATTAATTTTCTACTCTTTTATATTCTCTCTATTTTCGTAATAGATAACAGTATCTATGAAGCGAATATTTTTCTTAAGTATGAATAAATAAATGACGAATGCAGTGGCACAAAATCTATTAATTTGTTCTCCCTCTGTTACCCGATTTTTAAGCGAACATAAATGGGGTTTCATATTCGGTGCCATTACTCTACAGTTAGGTATTATTTTTTTTTTTAAATCTGAATTATTTAACGAACAATATAATCTCTAATATCATCTATACAGTATTCTAATGTTCCACAATCTTTTCAGTTTCATTGATAGAAATTTCGTTGATTGAATTTAAAATATTCTTTGATATTCGTACTTATTACTTTTCATCATTTTCAAATGCTTGTTAACTCAAACCAAATGTTACACTCTATTTTAATATTGTAACATAGTGTTCTGTTGGATTTTTGATGATTAAGATGGAGATATTAATTTTAGAACTGACTGATTAATTTCATACAGATTTATAGATAAAATATCTACTACATTCTGCAGAGCTTAAATAAAAATTATTTACAAGTATATTTCAGTATTAGTTTCATTGGTCGTTTTAACGTTGTAACGTGAAACATTTTTATAAGTAAAAATCGCTATACTAAATTAAAAATAAAATGAGGATTATTGGCAAAGAACGTGAAACAGAATAACTAAAAAATAAAGACAGTGTTTTAAAATGATTAATTAAAAATTTCAATTAAAATATTTATTGCAATCTGCTGTATCTATTTCATTTAAAAGTATTTCTAAATGATAAGTATTAACATGATTCCAGCAGTGTTGCATTAATTTGTAAATTCTCTTCTCGTCGATTTACACGTTTCAAAAGTACGGTTTGTTAATGTTTTTTTACAGCCTGCAAAAACTGACGCTTGGAAAACATTATATGTAGTAATGCATTAGAAAAATTGCACGTAGCTGTTGAAATCCTGCACAGAGATGTTTCCAAGATTTCACCAGGAAATTATTTGGTCGTTGACCCAATAGAGGTGCAATAGAAATACGTGTGTCATTGAACCTCCGCGGAAGAATTATGTCATGCCTTCACATCGAGATAAAAGTCCGATGATTTTGCGATAATATTATAAATACTCGCACTTTTTCATCTGTTTTTTTTGTTTCAGCAAAATGAAAGATTTATACGGAAATTAATAAAAATTCTAGTAAAAGCTATCTCTTTAATCGTGTGCCAGTCAAATGGAATAAATTAGAACTATTGAAATCGTAAATTATGAATGTTTGTCGAACGATAGAATTATCATTTTATTCAAATTTCTCCCCTTTGCATAATATGGTCGTTTGAAATTCACAGGTTTCTAACACTAACTTTTAGTCACGTTATTTTTTTCTGAACAAGTTTATCTCTGCTACTTTACTCGGAATTCCCTGTTTTAAATGGATACACGATTGGAATAATTAAGAATTAATAGAATTGTTTTCAAGCACATAAATTACAAGTGAATAATGTCAGGAATGTAATTTTGAATGCTATATGTGTAGATAAATGTCAAAACTTTCTGTTCAGACTCTATTACAGCATAAAAGCACGAATAATTAATACTGCTATTAAATAAGTATCGTACTAATACTTCCAAATACTGAATCACTAACTTGTTTCACTCTTCTGTGTTTCACTTTTTTTAAATTTTCGTTCTTAGTCTGTACTCTTAATCTAACAGTAAATTATTCACTTTTAATTTTGAATGTTCAACAAAAAAGAAACAATTTCTGCTTTATGTAGAATAAATATCGTACATTTATATATTTTACTATTAAACTGGAATATATGAAGTGTAACTTCTCTCAAAATTATTGAATTAATCATAATACAAAATGAAGACGTGATGAACATTTTTTTTTAAATCTTGTTTTCAAAACAGTTGAAAACTACTCATGACGTCAATAACAATGCCGATGAGACATCGAAATATTTCTATATAAAGACATGATCTACATCCTGCAGTCTCAGATAACAGTGAACTGTAAAAATAAACAAATTGGTCAAGGCTGTGTATTTCTCATTCAGTTGACATCAGACAATTATTTGCAATCCTACAAATAATAAACATGACTCAAATAGTGGCTTGTAAGGTCAGAGTACACATTCCTCTTCTATATCATTGCTATGCAAACCATTCTTTATTTTCAATTAATTCAATTATCTAATGGTGCATTTAACACCATAAATCTGTACCTTAGAGCCCGACTCCTGTATTATAATTTTACAGCACAAGTGATTCAAACAATTAACCTTTTTTTATTTATTATATAGGGCGGGCCACGATAAACAGGCCACTTAACTATCTTCTCCAGCTACGGTGGTACGAGAGAATGTTTCCATGTAATTTGAATAGTTTCAAAGGGTGAATATACGGACCCAACCGGTCCTTCTGGTGTTAAAGGGACGTTAAGTAACGAAGGACGATTTGTGTACGACTGTGTATAAAATGCGCGTTGCAACATTGTAACAGCCTTTATCTTAATCTACCTTTTGTCTCTGGTTTTACGATCGATTCGTCGATTTATACGGCGAGTTTTCCAGTCTACTTTCAACTTTCCGCTTCGCAGCTCCGAAAGGGAGATAAATTTCTTTACAAGTGCCATTTTTTCCATTTTTTTTTTTTTTGTTCAAGTTCACCTAGGTTTTTTTACATGAATGTGTATACTTTTATCTACTGTACTAAAAAATATAATACGTTCATGAAAAAAACATAGCGGACCTTAAAAAAAAAGAACAGAAAAAATGGCATATATAAACAATAGTAAAGTAAAAAAAAAAAAAGAGCAGTAAGATGATATATACAATCCAATTTTGAAAAAAGAAAGAAAAAAAAATGGAGCTAGGTTAGTCTGGCTGTAAAGTACAGAAATATTAAAACTTTTGTCTTAACTATTAATCTAGATTTATTAAAGAAAATAAGTCGCCAGAGCTCTATTTCTATACTTTCTTTCTATGACCCAAGAGATAACTGTACAGTTTTAAAAATTCGAGGCAAGAATGCCCACGAAGATGGCGAAAATGGCACATTCTTCGTGGAAACACTCAGAGTTTGTGGTAATTCCTGTAAAATATTTCCAACGGAGTTCAACACCCACTTTGCAGCTCCTACACGCGGATGGAAGCTGGAGGATGCGCCGACACGATGTCGATGACGGAGGAGAGAAGTCATCGATCTTCCTTCGTAAACACGGCCACGGTGGCTCTCGACTAGAAAGAAACGTCGTTGAAGATACCGGAGGAATACCTGCGAAAGAACGTTTCAACAATACCTTAAGGACCAGAGACGACATTCTTTCGCTTTTATCGACCATGACAGAGCTGATCCTCTCCCTCGATGATTATACGTTCAACCTGATCATCGATGACGTCATTTAAACATCGTATCAACGACCTTAAAAATATTACAGTGTCTACCTGCCGAACGAGCACCAAACATGCAGATAACGAACTAGTACATATCGTCGGTTCATGTAACAGTGAATCCTTTTTTTAGGCAAAAAGTTGATTATTGCTTCGAGAGTTAATTTATTGCTCAACCATTTAGCAAGGGAAACATTTTTTCTTTCTTTCAGAATTTGGTTAATAATCTGGGTTTTTAGGATCTCTAACAAAATACTGCTTACTATTAACCCTTTGCAGTTCGAATAGTCCACTTAATCCGCACTCATTTGGCAATGCCGAGCTATTTCAATATTTCAGTGTAATATTAGTCACAAAATATTTAGTTTCGGTGTAATATTAATGCATAAAGAAATGGTTTATGCTCGTTTACAATTTATCGTTATATGATATCTGAACGAAAAAGTTTCTACATCGAATCTGACTCGACGTAGGACCGCAAAGGGTTAAGCAAAGGTTAAAACAGCCCTATTTTGAATTGTGACATTGTTCTAAATTCTAATTTTAATGACGCACTTTCAGATAGAAATAGCTCACTTTTAGAGTTATTATTTATACCAGAAAATTAACGATTTGCATGGTAAATCGACGATATATCACCATAGCACGTTATCGTGCGGAATTTATTGTCATTTTCGAATAGGTCAGATCACGCGATGAAACACAATTTTGGTACCGTTTATCGCCCCACTTGCGACATGAATTTTACTTTTACGGTGCTTCATCTTCGATATCACGGCTTTGACAAATGTTAATGTAGATACTTGTAAAGTAAAATTCATCTGTATGATATTTGGCTTTTACATAGTTACATCTGAATTTGATTTCTGGACAACGCATTCTTTGATAATTATATGTAACAAGTGTAGAATGAAAATTTCTATTTTAAAATAATTACATTCCTTTTTTCATTAAGCTGTATCTTTGACTTTCTGTAAAAGGATGAATAAGAAGAAGAATTGGAACTTTAAATGACATTTCTCAAATTAGCTTGTAGTATTCTTAAAATGAGTTTCAACGTCTATTTCTGGTCGCTATTATTTTTGTCAAAAAATATGTTTCATAAGAAATACACTTTATACGTGCAACTTCCTTACTTTCAAAATCATATATAAATGTTTGAATAACAAAATCAACATAAGTGTATTTAATCAGTCTAAATATTTCTATTTCATATCTGTCCCTCGTTCATTATTATTTTTACTTTTCCCATTTATTCGGCAAGTCAAAAAATAAATTTCACAACAATACACTTTAGACCCTCAATTTCCTTACTCTTAAGGGGCCTTCAGACGAACGATACGTATAATATTGTCAATATTTCAGGGTTCTCAACATTATTGTGCAATACTTAAATGTGCAAAGTGACTAACTCCATCAAATAAAATTTATTAAATTTGTTTTATTTATAAAAAATGAAGCATCAAGCATGTACTTAGATACTAAAATTGGAAGAATATTGAAAAGTGGAGTTAATCATTTTAGCTTCTGAGTGACTCATATATTGTTAATATTTCAGGGTTCAACATACAATAGGAAAATGACAATACTGTAGCGACAATATATGAGCCACTCAGAATCCACCATGAAATAAAGTACATTAAATTTGTTTTATGTATGAACAACTAAGAACCAAGCATGTGCTTTGATACTAATCATTATAGCTTCTGAGTGGCACATACATTGATCCTCTGAGGGTTCCTTCGCACCAATACTGAGAACTCTGAAATACTGACAATATATTGACCGTCAGAACGCCCCCTTACAAGCCAAAAAATTACATTTATCAAATAACACCGAATACCAAAATCAAAGCTTTCCAACAAAAAGTTCCAAACATTCAATCAGTCTAAAAGCTTTCCTATCACGCTAGCGCGTTCACCATGCACAGACAACCAGGAGACCGCGATGTCCACGTGCAGAACAATGCGTTCTAAAAGGTTACATGCAAATCGAAAGCAACCGTGCGAAGGTGTAGTATACCTGACGTAACTTGGCGTCAGGTGAAACGTTGCCACGAAACACCGAAGGAAAGAGAAGAAAAGAAAAGAAAGGAAAGGAAAGATGTCTTATAATGCAAAGTGTAACGGCAGGTAGAACCGCAGAAAAATTCGACCCGATAACCGCAGGAATATCAATGAGTCGGTCGCATTCTCCAGTTACAAATAGTCGTTGTTGCGACACACGGTAAAGGGAACGTAATTTGGGTTGCTCGTTCGCGATGTGACTGTTAAAACAAACGAGCCACCGGCCCGTCGGCTGTTCGCTTCGAGAACATCGGGAGCGTAATGAATGGCGTCATTAGTGCCTGCTGCATGCCCGAAAATTGCTGGCGCTAACTTTATCACCGTGGTCAGTGAAACTGTTGATTATTGTCGGTTAAACCGTACTCGACCATGTTGCGACAGATCATTCGAACACTTCGATTGCCCAGCCCGAGTTTCGTATGATTGCTTTTTTTTTTTACGCACCGGCTGATCTCGTGGATATAGTTTAAAGGGCAAATTTCGAGTAATTTGTTGCTCGTCAAAGTGGACAGAAAGTGACCGAATATATAACGGATAGATTGAACGAGAGAAATTGAATTATTAAAATCATAGGTGAACTTGTGCTTCAGAGATGAAAGTTTGACTATTTTTTTATGTTTATTAATTACTAGTTAACGCTAAGATAATAGTTGCAGTAAAAATGATTATAATAGGGCTGTAAATAGAATATGAAATGTTTGCTTGGTGCAGTCAATAAAAAGAAGCAGGTTATTTGGATTATTAGAATAGCAAGAAGAAAATTACTTAGTATAATTAGTCTAAGTAATAATTTTAATATAATTGGTATTTAAACTTGTATTAATGAAACATTTGTTACTCGTTATCTGTTTAATTGGCACTACCAGCTGCTACTGTAATTTTTTATGTTTGTAGGATATATTCATAGTGTTTATATATTTCTTAGCATAGCATGGTGTATTCTGATTTCAGATTTTAGTATTCTACTTTAAACTAGCAATACTTTAAACGAGTACACTGATTGTTTAGAAAAATAAGATTCCTCACTTCCTGTATTTCTAGTCTTTGCAAACAAATTACACAATTCCCTGTTAACAAAGACTTTTTCTCATCACTTGTGTAATAATTTTGTAAATTTTATAACACTCCAAAAATGTTTCCCAACATAAGAATAAATATTCCAAAAGTATCCCAAAAAATTGTATTAATGTTAGGTATTATTTTGAAAAAATTGAAAAAAAAAAATTGCATGTTAATTGCATGTGAAAAGAAACGCCATTGCATGAATTGCAGTAATTTCTATAACGCCGTGAATCAAACGGAATTGCGATAATAATGCGCGACTAATTTAAAAATGAAATGGAACACATGGAATGTGCTACATCCCACAATTGCAGATATTTCGCATGTCATCGACACCTATACTCGCAAATAATACCAACAACCACGTCCTCCTTACAACTACCGTTCATTTCGAAGTGGGTGTTGTGCATTGTCAAGATTTGTAATACAATGTGACATGAATTTTAAATCGCGTTACTCGCCATTCACACAGATTATCCATGACTACGAAATCACGTTACGCGGCAATATGTTGTTATATTGACACATTTCTCTTTTTTACGGTATTCAAGCGAGCATTGTTAAATATGTTTCGTACAGTTTGAATCCATCGGTGACCCATCGAAAACTTTCCATTTAGTGCAATTAATATTCTTATCGTTGAACGATATAAACGCTCTAGATTTGACTAATCAGCATATCAAATGCAACGCAGCGACTAAAGAAATTTTATGTTACGAATCACAGATAACGCGTATGCCATAGAGAGTGATTCAGCCGTTATTATAGTTTGTATTAAAATTCTACTTATATTTTTTACTATTTCAATATTTCATATTTTAAACGCATTTACTGTAACAATTTTCTACTATTGTGTCAAAATATCTGGTATAACTTTATATATCTATTTTAATTTTGCATTATTCTTTTAATATTACGATACTTTTCATTCCCATAGAATTCAGTGCTACGTAAAAAGTAACGTACTAATTTATCGAGCATTTTGAAGCAATGACGCAACATCTAGTTACACACGTGCAACAGACACGATAAAGACAGGTTATATTACTAATAGTGTCACTTTCATATTGTCTGTGGTTTTAATTTATAAACGGAGAATTAATAAATACAAATTACGTTTAATATTTCGACCTTCCCCATCTAACAGTGTACTATTGTAGAATAGTAAACAGTGTTCGTAAAAATAAAGCAACAAGTTAGGTTAGGTTAAGAATAAATAACAGCTCATACCTTGAAAACGAAACTCTTGAGTGCAAAATAATTTAATATGTGTTAAAAGTGTCACCGTAAGTTTTACGTATAATCACCAAATCATTACACTACAAGTCATCGTTCAAAATATAGAAACAGGAAACAAAATATTCAAGTGAGCAATCATAAATAGAATATCTTAGGAAAGTTCTTCTTTTTGTTCGTGACATTTGTATCTATCATCAATTAATTGTCAACATCTTGCCGATTCAGAACTGCATTTATGTATCAACCCGAAAACGATGAATCGAAATCAAGCATATCCTATGTATGTTGAAACAAGACTAATGAGCGAAAAAAGTTGTCGAAGTTATGGTGTCGCGGCCTCATTCATACGTCCCCGTTTATTCTCCATATACACGAGGGCATACGAGTAATTTTTCGTCCTTCCGTCAAACAAATTACCGTCACGGAATGCAGGCACCCTTGCATCGTAAGAAAAACTACCGAACGTATATCTCGAACGGTAGCGAACACTAAATTGCAAGTGAAAATCGTGCAGAAACGTAAATCGCGAAGAACAAAAAAGCAAACGGATTGAAAAAGATTAGCTACATATAAGTTCTCCAACTAATAATTATTAAGTCCACCAATGAGAAATTGTCTCTATCGCATAATCGCAAAGCCGACCCGTGAAATATTGAGCGATAAGTTATGTTGGATAGACGTTCTATCGTGGAACGTCGGTATTCCTTTCACTAAAGCGGTTCTCAAAGACGAAAAGATGTACATACGTAGCCGGTCTGATCGCTCGAGAACGATTCTTTACACTGATTTCGAGGTTGCTCTACGTGAAATGGTCAGACAAACTCGAGCACGGTGCGATATTCAAGCAGTAAGCCACGCCGCCTTGAGCAACGATCCTGTGGTGGGGTGCAGTATGAATGTAGAAGTGATCGTACAGGCAGAAAAAAGTAACCATACGATGATACGAAACGCCTCACAAACGTATCACGGCATGCTCCCTTACGAGCCTATACTCCCACCATTACCGTTGCTCCCTACTCTATTCGTGATTGTCGACGTCATTTGCTCTTCGCTTTGCTCACCAGCAACGGAGAATGTTCTTGCTTTTAAAATATCTACCTGAGCGGCTCTGCTTTGCACGATCGAGAACCTCGTTCTCTGGCGATACACTTTTATCGTGACGCAATCCACCTGCTATGTACACTTCTCTGGGGAACGCGGAATGTAAGCGACAGTGTAAGATACAAGGAGCAGACTTACCGTTCTGGTGTCGCCGCTTTTGTTCCAGAATGATCTCCCCTAGATACGCGACAATAGAAACCGTTACTATTACAAAAGGCGGGAATAACAACCATTGCTACGTTAGAAAAGGCGGGAATAATAACCGTTGCTATGGTAGAATTGGCGGGAATAACAACCGTTGCTATGTTAGAAATGGCGGGAATAATAACCGTTGCTATGGTAGAATTGGCGGGAATAACAACCGTTGCTATGTTAGAATTGGCGGGAATAATAACCGTTGCTATGGTAGAATTGGCGGGAATAACAACCGTTGCTATGTTAGAAATGGCGGGAATAATAACCGTTGCTATGGTAGAATTGGCGGGAATAACAATCGTTGCTATGGTAGAAATGGCGGGAATAATAACCGTTGCTTACACCAATCTCGTTCACGGTCCTTATGTTCGTTAGATAAACACTACCAACAAAGGAGGAAAATTTTGTATCAGAGAACGCGACAATAGAAACCGTTACTATTACAAAAGGCGGGAATAACAACCATTGCTACGTTAGAAAAGGCGGGAATAATAATCGTTGCTATGTTAGAATTGGCGGGAATAACAACCGTTGCTATGTTAGAAATGGCGGGAATAATAACCGTTGCTATGGTAGAATTGGCGGGAATAACAACCGTTACTATGTTAGAAAAGGCGGGAATAATAATCGTTGCTATGTAATTTGAATGTGGTGTATCTTCTTCGTTAGACAGAAAGAAGATTAAAAATGTGCTTGTAATAAATTAAATACAATAAAAACAAAATTTAAAGAATAGAATGATTAGCACTCGTAAATATTTAATTTATGTTACGCGAAGTTACGAATTTGAGGGTTATTTTCCTAAAGTTGTGAATTAATTTGTAAATTAAAAATACGTGTAATGTCTTTTTATATACGGATTAAAATTTTACGAACAAACAAAATATGTACCTTCATTAAAAGCATTGATCGTTTATTTAGAAATTTTTCGCATAGAGACATGAAACTGAAGGTAATATAAATATTTCCTGAAGTATTTAAACTCATATTTTGTATTTATCAAACTGTCAATTAATTAATTTTTCATATTTTAAATTACTTAACCACTGAAACACTGCAATAAATTAACTCATTTTATTTTTGTTAAAGCTTTTAGTATTTGCAATATATAAGAATAAAATGGTTTATGTGACTTTTATAAAATTTTTTGAACTCATTTAAAAAGTTTCTCTTGTTAACTAAAGTTGGAAACTTTGTTTTGTATCTCACACCGCGATTCTAAGGTCTTAAGCTCGAGCTCTAGTTTATTATACTTCGAGGCGACATGTCCCAAGAGTGTGACAAAGTGTAGAATTGTCTTACAGTTATATACCCTTGAGAATCGTGTAATTTTAACACAGTTATTATATTGGGTGGTGGTAACTATTATTAACTATCATTACTTCATTTGTAGCATACAATGAATAATTTCTAAGGGTCTATGTCCATGATTAATTGTAAAACA
>NW_017100256.1:882765-902294 GCF_001263275.1 Habropoda laboriosa | reverse complement strand
TTTCATTATTTAATACCAATTTAATTTAATTATAAGTGCTTGCAATTATTCCATTTTTCTGGTCCATTAATCTCTTAATTTTTCTTTTATTTCTTTTTTTCAAATGTCTTAAGCATTTATATTAACGTTTGATGAACTTACCATTTTTTCCATCTCGAATTCAGGCTTTCCGACTTATAAGGTATGATACATTTTAAACCAGTATCGTTGCCTAGAATTAATATTGGTTCATTACTGGTTTCATTTGCGGACGTTTCAATTGCTTCGTATACAATGGTTGCTTCGATATCTTGTTGAAATTCAATTTGAACCAGGAATAATCTGTGAACAAGTTAAAAATACTTGATTAGCGTAAAAATTTATTTTTGTTATAAAACATTTGTTACAAAGCTCTTACCTATGATAATATCTCAGGTCATTTGTAAATATTTTTAAACATCCACCGCCCTCGAAAGAAGTTTGATTGTAAAATTCAAAATAATTTACATCTACCATTGGCAGTTTATCATGAATGCTTACAACGTTTCCTAATATTTGAATAATGTTCTTTTTCGTTTCATAAATGTATTGCGTTGAGTTGCTTGTACACTCGTTTCGACTGTTTACATTTCCTAGAGCAGCAGGTTGTGGAATGTGTGTAAATTTTAAATGTGGTACAGGTACGGAAATTTGAGGCTTCTGTATGGATAAGTTATAAAATGGTTTCTCTTCAAATATACTTCTGCCTTCTATAACACGCATATCCAATTGTATCTGTACAAGATTGATCAAGTCAGAATACACTACTTAATAGACTTTTAAATATTTTTAAATATTTAAGTTACCTTGCCGCATCGATAATACAAGGTACCACTTCCACGACAAAATGATGTTTTGAACACTTCTCCTTTATATACAGGAACATGAACATATAAATAAGGGAAAAGTTGTGCCCAAAATAAATCTTCTAATTCTTGGAATTTTTTAGCACCAAAAAACTCATGGGTCCAAGCCGGTGCAAATATCGCTACCGAAAGATCTTCTTGTCGTATCCTTTCTAGAGCCTGTGAATCATAATTATCTTATTAGAATTCAATTAATTGTTTACTTTAATTTAATGTATATATTGTTATAATTACATATGTTGAATTAAATCCACCACCACCAGGACAACCTCTTCCCCAAACATCTACACCCACATAAATATCTTGTACACTTCTGTTGCAATTTTTAGCAAGTGTGTAACTGTTTTCCAATTTAGATTTGGTCCAATTGTAATTCAAGTAAATACCATCACAATTTAAAAAGAATTCTCTGAAACATTATATTTTTGTACCATTAACCACTACATCAATTCTAAAAACACAAACAATTACAAAAGTATGAGAATAATAATCTTACACATTCTCATTATTAAGCTCATTTTGCCACTTTAATGTTCCTTTATTGGTTACACTGTCATACCATATAATTTCAGAATCTCTAATTGCTTCATGAATATGTTCCCTTAGGTATTTTAGAAAATAAATTAAATTAGTAATTTGATCATTTTTAATTGTATTTTCAATATTTATAAACCAGCCATCAAATTTATAAAATTTTGCAATATGAATTAATGCATTTGCAAACATTCTCACTTCCTCCTGAGATTTCAGTATAGAATCCCAGATGCCTTCTTTCTCAGTGATTACAGTACCAAGAACTTTAACACCATGCTCATGTGCTGCGTTAATCCATCCAAAAGGTGGTACAGTTATAAAATAATGACTGAAATACACAAAGGTATCAATAACACTCCAATGATAAAATAGATAAGACTCATGTAACTTTGATCCATCTATATATCTGAAATAAAAGAAAAAAATGTATTAAATATAAGACATATTTATCATATAATAAATATAGTAGTCTTCTATAAATATTACCTATCCTCAAGATAACCACCTTTCATATCATGACAAAATAATGTTTTTGGTTGTTCTTGTCTATTAATTTTTTCCAAGTATATTTTTTGGGTATTTACTTCTGAACCACGATACACATAATTTGTTGTCTCCCTTAAATGTTTAATGGGTGGCCATGGTTTTAAGTTGTCCACATTTTCATATAATTCTTTCAAAGTCTTGAAGGGTTTTGATTCTGCAATTTCTGTTGCCATCTCTCTGGTTCACACTGTTCAACAGCTAACTTTGAAATAGTTTTCAATCCATTAATTCAAACAAAGGTTTTCCATTGCATTTACATCACCGGAAGAAGTGTAATAAAATAGAGCATCTATTCTGCTGATAACGGTCATAATAAACGGAACTTGCATATCGGCATTATCTGCCAGCCGTTAATGCGCATAACCTACTGTTTCTTTTTTTACTTATTTAGAATAAAAAGAAATTATAAATTCATAATGTGTACACATTTATACATAAATTAATTGTGCTGGTTTTGTATGTTCAATCATAAAAATATTTGCAGAAATATATGTTATTTGACGTTTCATGGAAATTGCATCAAAACAAACAATATGACGTATACAACCTAATACGCTACATCAGACAGTGTGTAGTTCAGTATCGTGCTTAACGTATGTTACATAACCTTAAAATGTTACATAATATTAAAATGCACGAGAAAATGATAAAGTTTATGTTGAATGAAATCAATTTATTATATCTCTACGATTTATTGTTAAGTTATATTTATTACAAATATTTGATTAGAATATAAGTAGCAAATTTAACCTACTGCGTCTTATGTGAAATTTTTGTCTTTTTTCATTTTTAAAAGATAGCATTTATATAAAACAGTATGTTAATTTCTGTAAGGAGAAATCAATAGAGGTGCTTAAAATAATCGTTAAAGTAATTCGGTATTCCGTTCGCTGGTAACGTTCCGTAATTTGTGTGTTTTCTGTTCCTTTTTCCGTTTTTATATGGTCTTTTCAACAATTCAGCTATGTAGGCTTTGAGGTGGGAGTGTATCTTGCAGTCATCCTTGTTTAAAATCCTCTGTGGCTTTTGGGTTTCGCAGTGATCGCCTAGGTGCGTCGATACATTTCTACAAATTTTGTGAAAAAAGTAAAACATTCGAACAAAATACTTGGCTTTTGTATAAAAAGATAAAACTAAAACAGGTGACAGTGAAAGGAGATTGACGTATTGTAAGATCTTCCTTTATTTAGCGTACAACTTTTTTTTAAGAAGACAGGAGATCCCACGGGTACAAGACAGACACAACAGTGTGTGGGATGATTGGAAGACGTACGAGATCGTTACATAAATGTAAAATATCAACGGAAAAACGAATTGCCATGATGGTCCCGCGTGATCTCGTGATGATCTCACTCTTCCATTCGTTTTCTTTTTTTTATTATTTTCTGCTTTGTGCAATCTCGTGTTTTAAGTTCGGTAATTCTCAGGGAATATATCGGTATGAAGTGACAATGCAGAGATTGTTCATGGTTCTCTTGAAAAATGACACAATTAGAAAATAGTAGTCTCGATCGTTATTCCACAGTGGTCACAACATTCTAGATCATCCTGTTCCTTATTTTAACTATTGTTAAAGGTAATGCGAATACAGGCCATTTTGTGATAATGTGAATTAGGCGGGTTCGTTAACGAAAACGCGATTAATGTTGTGCGACAATAAATTTTAGTCGTTGCAAGGAACGAACCGAACGGTACCTGTTCGTAAACGTGTGTGTCTCGGATTTTCTGTTCTATTAACCTAAATAATAAAACGAACGTTCGCAGAAGTTTACAGCAAATGTTGCGATAGGATGTCGTATTTTCTCCCTATATATTGTAAAACTTTTAGACAAAGTTACTTTTGAATGTATATATCACATTGGATTTCTACC
Source organism: Habropoda laboriosa (assembly GCF_001263275.1). NCBI lineage: Eukaryota > Metazoa > Arthropoda > Insecta > Hymenoptera > Apidae > Habropoda > Habropoda laboriosa. The sequence continues at coordinate 898,459 of NW_017100256.1, read as the reverse complement.
TAACTATACGACTAACTATGAACAATTAACTCGTCCTCATAAAAGTATAATTACAACCCTTCATTTCCTTTTTTTTTTTTTCGTATCTGATTCAATATCGCAATCGATGCTACCATAAGTTCGTTAATTATTTGTACGCCAAGATATATTCTCTTTTATGCTCAATATGTGTTTGTGGTAAATACTGCCATTCGAAGGTAGATGGACCATTTTTAGAAAGAGTATAATTTTTATTGGATCTACATTATTTTTATTGCCATATTAATTCCATCTGTCATCTTATTGACAAATGTATATTGTACATGTAATTGTCATTGTTTTTGCTTACAATATATTCAGTAAAATGTTTCATCAATTCGTTTCAAAGTTATCAATTTAATCGTCGTTAAAATAACTAAATAGAATGTCACAAAGAAAATTACATTGCACAGTTTTTCTTTCTCGTTTCGCTGTAAATAGTTCTTGCATAAATATAAATTTATCGTTCTCAACATTTCCAATGGAAGTTTTTCTTAAATAAAACACATTCGGTATTGTTCAAATCTTAAGCTTCTAAATTTATGAATCGTATCACATTTTATTACAAATAAACTATATATAAATAGATGTCCATTTCTAATCGATAAGAAAATAAATTGTAATAAAATGTTTCTTGTCATAAATTTACTATTGATAAGAAATAAAATTACTTTAGTACTTGTATTGCTTTTACAATATTTTCCTTTTTTTCTTTCGCCACGAACTTATTAAAAATAGTAACAAATCAGACATACAACAGCGCATTCACTGCCATCGTTCACTTGACAAATTGTCCGTTATGTACGCTACATTTTAACAGTTTTTTTACTAAATACATTGCACGTTCGCACTTATATGTACACATCATTTGAATGAAATACGCAAACTGTGCATTCCGTACAACGTGTATCACGCACATATGCGTCATATCGGTCTGTCATGAGAATCGGCGCACATATGTAACGATTATAAAACAGTTTACGTATTTTCGATTGTATAAAAAATGAATCGAATCCACTTTTAAACAGGTGGTCCATCTATCTTCTAATATTACATTCATACTTGCGGGCTAACAGAATATGCGTAGCTGACAATTCGGTGCTATTCTTTTTTCTTCTTAAAATCATTTCGTACCGTGTATAATCGTAATATGACTATTAAAACGGCGCAGTTACGCAGAAAGAATGTACGATCAAATGAAGAAGCGGATGCGTATCTACAAAAGGTGCACAACAAGTCGAAACGCTTGGGTATCCTACTTCTATATACAGGGTGTAACCGAAATAGGTGAACAAACTTTGGTATCGCATTCTACGCTTCCTAAGGATGAGAAAAAGGGTATAAATATAGGTCTAGAAACACTTCTTGTTCGAAATATCAACACTTGTTACTTGCGACAGGGTAAGAATGCTTAAAACTTGGAGAAATTGCTGGAAATGATTTCCTTCTCCATTAACCCTTCGCACTCGGAGGTGACTTTGCTGTAGGAAAGGTTGCAAATCGGATCTCCTTTGAAATTCTTTAAAACTAACGTAGAAATAAACTGTGCGATTTTATTTAAATATTCAATGCATTCTCTGTTTCACTACGGCGAACAAATTCATGCAGGCCGATAGATCTGCTCTCTGTCTTGATTCATTATTTACCAAGTGACAATTAACGTCGCTTCTCAGTCGCCACTCGATTGCAAAGGGTTAATATTCGCATCGACATTTCAAAGACGGTCGAATTTTCTCACATTTTCCATACTATCAATTAATACCACTGTCATAAACTGAAGTTTGAAGATCTAGAAAAAATCTAAACAATTTAACCCTTTCGCGACCGAATAATTTCTTTAGTCAAACGTGTCTCATTGGTCACGAAAGGGTTAAATTAGGGGAGCGCGACTCGTTCCATTATATTATTTATTTCTAACACAACAAAATGTCGACGGTGCTTGCAATTCTACGTGTTTACAGCCATTCGTGTAAAATTTCATAATTAACGAACGAAAAATAAAAGTAAAAATTCAGTGTTATAAAAGTGTTTATATCTAAAAGAGGAAGGGTTTCCCAACGTATATTTGTATCACCTTTTTCCACCCTTAGGAAGAGTAGAATACAATACCGAAGTTTGGTCACCTGTTTCAGTCAGGCCCTGTATAATTTATACATATGTATATATTATATGCATAGGTACGTACAATATTATCTCTTGATATTTGGTTCCTCGTGTAATGCGTATAAGTATGTATACATGTATGTATACATATATTTGTATTTATATATACGAATATATAATATATGTACGTATTAATTAATAATATTGTGCAGGTTGTTGATCCATACAACGCAGAATTTCATTTTTTCTCTGTTTTTAAGAGGGATAGATATAGTACATATATATATATGTAATATAGAGGCTGTTTAAGATTTCAGGCGGCGAAACAACGCTACCGATTTTTATTAAATAGTTTTTCTTCTTCCTTCCTTTCAACTGCTTCGCAGTGTAGCGCAGAGGCATAGTTCTACGGAGAAAGAAAAAATGTTCTTTCGTTCTGTAATGTGATTTTTAATTAATAACACGTGTCGTCGTGAATGGTCAATCTGCGCGTGTGGGATTAGGAATATCGGGCTATCCTCGAACCTCACTTCCATTCTACGCTCGTCACTTCGATATTCGCTAATTAATCCTTACATTAAGTTCTTCACTATGCTAATCGTTTCGTTTTAAAACTTCTGCATTTCTCGGTGATAGTTTATTCATTCGTGATATGATGCAAATGTACGAGATGTTCGAGAAGATTAATTGGCTTATTTAGTAAATCAAAGTAATACGGTAAAAATTAATTTACAATATTGCGAAAAATATGTATTTACAATTACAAATTTTCATCGATTGGCATTTCATTCTTTACGAATAAAGGCATCTTTAAAATGACTTCATCCTTGGCATTTAACCGTTTGACTGCTACGCGGCGCAAAAGCGCTGCGTTCATTTGTCTCGAAAACCGCGGCGCAGCGCTTTTGCGCTGCGTGTTTCAGTGTTTCTTTGTTGCTCCGTTTGTTTATTTTGTTGTTTTTTTATTTAATGTTTATTTTTTCTTACTCACAATCACAATTAATATTGTTTCTTTATAATACGAAAAGAATTATTAAAATTGATTGATATTTGTCTAAATGAGAGTGTTTTATTTGACAACATCAAGTCAAAATATGTCCCGCAGTTTTCGTGCGTTCTTGCAAGAATTGCTTAGCAGTCAAACGGTTAAATTATATTTTCTTTCATAAAACTTAAGACGTTCAATTGTTTCAAGATCTTCACCAGAAGCACACTTTTAACGCACAACACACACACACACACCAAAAAGAAAACATCGATAAAATTGGTAGAAAACAAATGTTATCACAATGTTACTTTTAATTTCACAATTTTAATTTCTATAAAAAAAGATGTAATATCGAACCTTATCGAACAAATGGAAATTTCAACGTTCTTCACCTTTGTTCGTTCTTCGGCGAAGCCAGATCTCTAACTGGAATATCTTCCACACAGTAGACACGTCAAATAAATCAATTCGAATAAAGATCGTTTCAGCAGATTGCCAGGTCATAAGCCACAAAAGCCAATCGAGCTCGCTCGATTTTCTCGAACAGCTCGTACAGTTCGTACTTCATTGAAGTACGGGTCTGTCGTAGTCGCCACGATCCGTGATATAGGATCGAGCGAAACGACCATGAACAGGATATGACTACGTCTTGACTAGAATACGGCGAAGGATATGAATGACAAGAGTATTTATCTATTACCTTACAACGAAGATCGAGAACTATCAAGCTCCGTAATGCGGTTTCTTTTTTATTTATTTTTTCTCTCTCTTAAAACGGGTACTCGAGTTCGCAACGGATAGGCCGGCTTTCTCGTACCCGATTTATTAATTCGTACGTTGTAGGCCGACGTCTACAGAATTATTTTCTTCACCGTTTATATCGTAACGTGGAAGTAACTTCCCCTCTTTTCGAAACGCGTACAAAACAACGTTCGACAGACCAGAGAACTAGAACGACCCTTAACTTATTTTCAAGCCCGGTATCCATTTGTTGCAACTACTCGTTGAGTATCGTTCAGGGGATATCTGTAAGGTGTGATTTTTTCCCATATTATCGTTGTGTTTCTGCATCGAAACGGAGGATACAGCCTGACATCGCATTCTCGAGCATTTGTGGCGAGGAATTAGCGTGTTGGCGGCTACGTTATTCTTTGGGAGCTCGCGGCAACTTAAGAGGCGATCACCGAACTTTCTGGGATAATCTACTGTACTATGCAGAGATGAAAAGATGGCACTTCACTTGCGGCGCATAAATTTCACGTCACGCAATTTTAAATGACTCGATTCGTAGATATGTATTATCGCGTCGAACAATAATGGCAATACGCGTGCTCTGTTTCTACGATTGTGTTAGAGAAAGTGGGCCTATGGGGATGTAACCTAATCAGAGACCAACTTCTCATCTCTGCACAGTACAGAGCTGAGATGCTGACACACTATCTGCAACCTGAAACAGCATAGGGAAAAAGGAAATCGTCCACTCGCTCCAAAATGTTACTTTTAGGATTTTAGCGGTCATAATGCACAGTAGTAGGCACTCACTATCGCTGTATTTTACTCTGTCACGATTTGTTTCGTTACTCTAGATTGATCAATTCAGCCAATGATAATGTGTGTGAGTAGAGGTGTCGCTGTTACACTACAGCCACTCAAATTGACGGTGCACGGGTCAATTCCCCTTTCCCCTGTGCTGCTTCAGTTTGTAGGTAATGTGCGAACATCTCATCTGTGTACAGTACTTGTGATTAGGACCGACAATGCGACACCGCCGATAGATAAGCCGTTTTCGACGGCCAGACGGCAGAGATCTATGAGTGCCGCCTGATAGTATGGTGCGAGGCTCGAGAATACTTCGAGCTACCATTGTTAATCCGGATGTAGCACGAGCAAGTTAGAATAAAAATGCTTTGTCTTTTTATTGTATCCGTCTATCAAGCGTGTAACGAGACAACGGCACGCTCCCCGTATCGTTCCTCTGACGCGATCGCGAAAAAAGGATAAATGTCCGATCGAGCCCACTGTGTATCTTCGTATTAAATTTTGACACGCAACGGAGAAATGCTTGTCTGTCCTGTCGTGTTCAACCCCATCACTCTAGTCCGCTAAGATTCTCACTTTGGATGAAGGACAACCCTCGCGCCCCTTCAGGAAACTGTCCATCACGGATAGGACCTTCTTTAACCTCTTAGCTACGGCTGGATTTTCCGCGGCGCTGTTTTTGTACGACACGGTTCGACGTGAAATGCGCGTAAGTAATGTCTGGTGATGATGCTTTCTACTATGAAATTATATCAGAATAGAGTTATAGATGAATAAATTAAAATTTACGTATACATTTTCATGTAAAGAGTTTGAAAAAAGAACATAATAAGATAATATGAACACTTTAATAATACCGTTCAAAAAGATGGCATACGCGAAAGCCACTACAGCGGCGTACAGTAGCTAAGAGGTTGAGGACGACTCTAAATTAGGACCTTACACAAAAATCCTTCTTCCTTCGCATCCCTTCGGAAGACCAGTACCTTACATTAAAAACCTTTTACCCTGCATTCCTCGAAAAAGGTGGGCACCCTAGATAGGATGTCCTCCATCCAGAGATTCCAAGCTGAAAACTACCCTTACTCAACGCCAATTTACCCCAGTGCTGTCCAAACTCGTCTCTCGGGAGATAAACGCCGTCCCCCCTATCGTCCGCTGTTACCATGGTTACCAGACGGCAATATGTCGCGCGTCGCGTCTGATAAGCGCCCTTGACTACCGAAGCGCCAGCCTGTCATGGCCGTCTCCTTAGCGTCGCGCGGTTTCCTTGACGACGAAGCCACGCCCCGCAAAGGAATGGACGGAGGGGGGAAGCAGGCGCGCGAGGGGCCCCTACGCTGGACAGCACTGAGCCTATCCTAAGGGAGTCCTTAGAAGGGGCAAAGTTAGTCGGGAAAATGTAGTTAATAAGTGCGGAACGAAACTTTGTTCAAATTGTAATCCAGCGTAATTGTACGAAGTGTGAAAATAAAGTGAAACTTTTAACCAAGTTAGAGTCTAGTTTTTCGACAGTATCAAAACAGAGGATGCGGCCTGACATCGCATACTCAGGCATTCAGGAACGACGTTAGGTCTTAATCACGTCTCGCGCAATTCCTTTATATGTTATAATAATTTTTATCCGCAACAAGCATTTGTAACAAGTGGATACCGGGCTGCAGAGAACTAAAACGCGCGGGACCTATCGTTAGAACCTGCAGGCTAAGATCTACGGGTGTCTACATAGAAAACGGAGCAGCCAAACTGGCCAAGAATTCTCACTCGATCACGATACAGTTTTACGATCGTCGCGAGGATTCCGTTAATATGAAGATAAATCGTCGATGGTTTAGAAAAGTTACGCTCGACGATCTACCTTTGTGCGAGAGTCTCGACTTTTCGAACGACAGCAAGGATTTTAGAATGTCGGAGAAATAATGAGAGACTTTTTTTTTAAACGAGACATGATTTTTCGTTCTTTCTTTGGTAAAACATTTGAAGAATTGAATCGTATGAACGTTTGAAGAAATCGAATCGTAGAAAGAAATCGAGTTCCTACAGAACGAGTCCTTAATCGCTATTACTCTAACGTTTGGTACTTTCGTGGCGCTGAGAAGGTTTTAGCGTGAGGAACATTCTTTTTAAGATCCATTAATGTTTCTTAGGCGGTAGAGTAAATTGCAATAGAGACGGTAAGAATGGTGGTGGGCATTAATCTTGACGCAGAAATGCAATTTGTAAACGCAACATGACTAGATAGAGTTCGTTTATAATTAATCGGTATATAGATTGATCATTTCTAACATCCATCGTTTGATAAATTGGGCTCATGCCGGGCGAAGCGTCTTGAAATTCTGTGGGTAATAAATTACAGTTCACTCGTACATCTCGGAAGAGTATCCTCTGACTTATTGTTAGAGCTGCCTATCAATCTCACTAAATTCAACATAAATATATCGTTTCGTTTCGCCTAGATTGATACAAGCTTGCTCTGATCGTTCTGATAATAATTTCATCGAAATTGAACTTTCGCTGATTTTTTTTTAATCATCGTTGTCACTTGTAGTAGTATATGTTGCGTGTATGTGTGTGTGTTCCTTTTGCAAAGTTAAAACTTTCACGTATTTTTGCTCTTTTCAATTGTATATCTACGGCTCGTTTAATTACTTAAGTATGTGAAAAGAAAGCGTTTAAGGGCTCTTTGTTTCATTATCGGTAATCGATTTTTTCAGTTCTTTTTTTCTCTTTCATGGAACTCTTTCAACCGTAATCGCGTTTCAAACAAAAGGAGGAAAGCTTAAGGCTTGAGAGAACACGGATAAGAAGGTGTATAAATTAAACTAATTAGTACTTACGAATTCTTCAACCGTGTAATCACTTTCAGCCAAGAATATTTTTCTCATTGGAATGTTATGAATTTTCAAACATCGTGAAATATTTCGACGATTGTTTTCCCTCGAAATATCAATCTGTATTTTCAAGAAAAAAAATTCTTTCGCATATCTTCCTCGTTGAAATATCGTAACTTTCGGAGAGACTATGAATTTCGCTTGACGAAAATACGAATTTGTATCTCCAATGAAAAATCTGTTTCATATGGTTGAAGAATCGATACGTATATTTAATCATTTACGTTGAGTGAAATTTAAAGCTTCACGATCGTACAAGTATTAACATTTTGTTAATCGATATGGAAATAATTGTGGAAGAAATTATATTTAGAATTTCAGTTCTTCATATATCGTTCAACTATTTACAATTAATATATTGATATGTTTTGAAAAATATTTCAACAAATTATTCATATAAATTTCTTTCGTTCATATTTCAGTTCAAATTATATTACAAAAGGAAAAGAATACAATACTAATCTCACTTTTGATCTTTTCTACTATCAACATATTACGTTCCTAGAAATTCGTCTACAGACCTCCCACATTTACGAAATTATTGCACCTCAGAACACATCACAAACAACATTAACACGTACAATAAATACACAATTACAAGTCTCATTTGTAACTCTTCCAAGTACCAACAAGTTCTTACATAATTAACGACCATTTGAAAAAAATAATAATCACAGGCTACACATACTCCAAATCTAAATACATCACACTCTAATTAACGCTATACTTCTCCTCGCATCCAATCCTCATTCAAAAAACCCACCTACGTAATTGATAATCCTTCGAATTTTTCTAATTGAAGAAAAAAACAAGCCTTAATTCGAGAAATTTGCCGATCAAAGTATCTCAACGTTTGTCAATTTCCACGAAGAATTCCCATCAATCAACAAGCCGTTAATAAAGAACAACGAAAGGCCGAAAAGGTAAACGTAAAGTTTGGCGAAGTTCGCGATTATATGAAAGCCGAGTCGCTCGCGTTTCACGCGTCCAAGGAATTCATCGAACAGGCGACGATCGTTATTATCGGATTCCTTAGAAGCTCTCGTCGATTCCTCGGTCTCTGGCAAGGTTGAACACTTCGAAATCACCATCCGGTGCAACTGGTATCTCGGGTCTGAGAGCCACGCAGTCCCGTGGCGAACACTCGACGCGACCCTCCGATCCGCAGCTGCATTCAATGCAGTTTCCGGTCGAGTGCGGAAGTACCTCGCCCTCGCGGTATTCCCTTCCTGCAATCAGAATTTCGTGTCCATCCGGACACGGTATTTTACGTTTCACAGGCTTTTTTCTTTCGGTCATGCATAAGCTGCTTGAAAATGTCTCTGGTGGCCGGGCGAAAGAGTGCAAGTCAGAATTATTCATTTCGTAGAGAAGCACTTTTAATATACCGTAGAATACTTGTACTGTATTTTTGACGTGTACTGTTCGAATCTTAGGTAAAGGGGCGCGAAGGAAGTGAAATTGAGTGGGGGGTAGATCGAGGCGAATCGGATCATTCTCTGTTCGATGGTACGAAAATAATAGTCGAAATGTAGTAAGCTAATTTTCTATTGTAAATTCGTAATTAGTACTGTAGGAACTGACGGGAAAATATTGAGGGACAATAACGGGAATCGAATCCGAGACCTTCGGCTTAGCAAGCCGAAGCTTTGCGCGCTACACCAACCACTCCCCTCTATTCTCCCGTGTCGGTTTCCTATTTTTTTTTGGGTATGGAGGCCCCATACTACAGTACCCATTTAAACTTGGATCTTAATAATAAAGAACAAGGAAAAACTTAAAAATCTTTCTTTTACAAACAAAAATAGAAAAGTGAGAACCCCAAATTTTGGGGCGAATCGGAGAACCCAAGAATCTCTGAGGAAAACTCCAATTTTCACAAATAAATCTCTGAATTAACTTTTAAAAAAGTGTAATTCTCATTTGAATTTTCAAGCTTACCTTTCTATTTTAAATACGGAATTTCTTTATCTTATCACGTATCTTAGATTCGCATCAAAACAATAACATTGGCACGCGTTCGTCTCAATGGCAACGTGTGCCGGCGCTAAACGACGATTTAAACCAATTGATGGGTTTTATTGGATTAGGTGTGGGGCAGAGGGATGACATAATACGGCGATATAACAAACGCGGACTGAATTCTTATTCTGATCCGATTCGCCCCGGTCTACCCTACTATTAGAACCACGAGCAAAGGACAGCAACGTACAGTATATTATCCTGTTTGACACTCTTTTGTCCGCCCACCAGAGACATGGCAACGGGTGTGCAACTGAATTCTCGATTTATACGATCTTTCAGAACGTTTTCAAAAGTATATACAGGCAACCTTCTTATGTTACATGGAAACCGTGTTACAGAAGGGTTGCTTGCATACCCAAAATATGAACGTTATCCAATTACGATAACAAAAGGAAATTAAACGAGGCAAAGGTCAAATAGGCCCGAATTTATTAACAACAAACCGTCTACTGAATTAATTTTCATTGAGAACAGCGATGCAAAGACTTCTAACTGTGAATCGTCGATAAAGAAGGAGAGAGAACGCCGTTATTATGCATCCAAGGACAATTCCCTGTTAATTTCGCCAGAAACGGTGTGATGGAAAAATTCGTGCTATACGAGAGTTGTCCAAGTTAATTACGTTGTGCTATATGGAAACTGTGTCGTGAAAATATTGTTATCGAACTATGAAAACTGTATTGAACGTTATGGAAATTATTTGAAATGGTATACATATTTCATTTCAATGGTTTTCTCAAAAGGAACGGCTAGAAATCGCGGGAACTTTTAGGATGACCTAACAGTTCATCGTGCAAACCGAAAATTTTACGCGATACGTTGACAATTATTTGTTACAAATTTATTTAACGTAGTAATTCAGCTATTTAAAAAAAAAGAAGAAAAACTAATCGTTTTCTTAAACGATCGACAGTCCACGAAATGTTCACTTGTGTTACACGAATATTTAAGTTACCGATGATTCTCGACAGAAATGAGAAAACAACTTCGCCTATTTGCAGAACAATCGTTTATTGGTGGAAATAAAAAAAAATATGTTTCGGACGAGTTCCGTTGCTCTGCATATTCATATCGATTTAACCCTCCCATTACTATCTATAGGTACTCGACGAAGTCACTTACTACACCATCAAATCCTACAGGCACTCAACTTTTATTCCGTAATACACTTATCTTTTCCAACGAGCAAACGATATTCCTAGTATCAAGACGATATTTCTATTATGTAGAAAAGTTTCACAGCCGACAATGACACAGCTAAATTTATCCCACGTAATTCTTTCCATTTCACGTCTTATAATTAGCCGTTCACGAAATAATTATTAAAAAAAATGAAGAAATTTTCATTGTTCTAACAAGCGATGCTGTATCGTGGGAATGGAAATTTCGCGTAAATGTTTGCAACGAGTTGGAGTGTGCTGGAATTTAAAGCGTGACTGACCGGCCCCATAAGAATGCAAATTTTGAACATTGTTTATGATTTTTAGCGATATTTTTCACGACTCTATTGCGTTGTAATAAAAAATGTGAAAAAAATAGAGGAAGTTTTGTTACTTGTGTACATTAACTATATTGTATATTTCGTATGGTTCCGGCAAGCCGAAAGGTTGGACACCCCATGGGCCAGAGCGACAGAGGAGTATTGGGACTCGCGTGAGTACTTTAATCTCGTTGAATCCGTGGATTTAAGGTGTTTTTTCCAGCAACCACGTCGAAAATTTTCCACGTTGTAATATTCAGGATTTTTTTCACGGTCTTTATAACGAATAACAATATCAACTTTTTTCTCACTTGTTAAGGCACTTACGATGCATGCAAAGGAATTTTTTAAAAAGGATTCTAATTGTTTCTTTAACGATGCATCTGGAGGCAAAGATAGCGCTTTCAAAAAGCGATGCCCTCGCTGGCAGAATTGATTTCAGCTCACAGACTCACTCGAAACAAAAAAGTCCAGAAGATTCATAATCAGTGCGAGTACCGCTATCGCAGGTACCACAACTAGCCCCATAAGTCAAAACTGAACAAAATGGCATGCATTCAAAATTTAAGTATCGAAATTTTCCATTTTCTTTTCATTTGTTCGTAAAAAAAAATATGAAATTTCAAACACAGAAATGTGAATTTGACTCCTGCGAGAGACAATAGTACGCAGAATGACATGTTCAAATTTTAGACCGATCGGCTGATTAGTTTCTTTTATTCTACTTCCGCAAGTTGGAAAAAGAACGTTTCGAGAAAAACGCGTTTGAAGTTTGAGTATTAAATTTTCACGTGATACATATTCTTGCGATATACCACTGCAAAACACAGTCACGTTAAAAAGGGTTATACTACTATATTACAGAAAATGACAGTACAATAGAAACAGATAAGCTAAGTATAGTATTGCTCCAAAAGACCGCAAGAACCGAAATACATACTTCGAATTTCGCTTGCAAAAACTAAACAGTACACTCTTGAAGGACACTTCCCAAAATTGCAAAAAACCAAAAAAAAAACACGTTATCCAATTACGATAACAAAAGGAAATTAAACGAGGCAAAGGTCAAATAGGCCCGAATTTATTAACAACAAACCGTCTACTGAATTAATTTTCATTGAGAACAGCGATGCAAAGACTTCTAACTGTGAATCGTCGATAAAGAAGGAGAGAGAACGCCGTTATTATGCATCCAAGGACAATTCCCTGTTAATTTCGCCAGAAACGGTGTGATGGAAAAATTCGTGCTATACGAGAGTTGTCCAAGTTAATTACGTTGTGCTATATGGAAACTGTGTCGTGAAAATATTGTTATCGAACTATGAAAACTGTATTGAACGTTATGGAAATTATTTGAAATGGTATACATATTTCATTTCAATGGTTTTCTCAAAAGGAACGGCTAGAAATCGCGGGAACTTTTAGGATGACCTAACAGTTCATCGTGCAAACCGAAAATTTTACGCGATACGTTGACAATTATTTGTTACAAATTTATTTAACGTAGTAATTCAGCTATTTAAAAAAAAAGAAGAAAAACTAATCGTTTTCTTAAACGATCGACAGTCCACGAAATGTTCACTTGTGTTACACGAATATTTAAGTTACCGATGATTCTCGACAGAAATGAGAAAACAACTTCGCCTATTTGCAGAACAATCGTTTATTGGTGGAAATAAAAAAAAATATGTTTCGGACGAGTTCCGTTGCTCTGCATATTCATATCGATTTAACCCTCCCATTACTATCTATAGGTACTCGACGAAGTCACTTACTACACCATCAAATCCTACAGGCACTCAACTTTTATTCCGTAATACACTTATCTTTTCCAACGAGCAAACGATATTCCTAGTATCAAGACGATATTTCTATTATGTAGAAAAGTTTCACAGCCGACAATGACACAGCTAAATTTATCCCACGTAATTCTTTCCATTTCACGTCTTATAATTAGCCGTTCACGAAATAATTATTAAAAAAAATGAAGAAATTTTCATTGTTCTAACAAGCGATGCTGTATCGTGGGAATGGAAATTTCGCGTAAATGTTTGCAACGAGTTGGAGTGTGCTGGAATTTAAAGCGTGACTGACCGGCCCCATAAGAATGCAAATTTTGAACATTGTTTATGATTTTTAGCGATATTTTTCACGACTCTATTGCGTTGTAATAAAAAATGTGAAAAAAATAGAGGAAGTTTTGTTACTTGTGTACATTAACTATATTGTATATTTCGTATGGTTCCGGCAAGCCGAAAGGTTGGACACCCCATGGGCCAGAGCGACAGAGGAGTATTGGGACTCGCGTGAGTACTTTAATCTCGTTGAATCCGTGGATTTAAGGTGTTTTTTCCAGCAACCACGTCGAAAATTTTCCACGTTGTAATATTCAGGATTTTTTTCACGGTCTTTATAACGAATAACAATATCAACTTTTTTCTCACTTGTTAAGGCACTTACGATGCATGCAAAGGAATTTTTTAAAAAGGATTCTAATTGTTTCTTTAACGATGCATCTGGAGGCAAAGATAGCGCTTTCAAAAAGCGATGCCCTCGCTGGCAGAATTGATTTCAGCTCACAGACTCACTCGAAACAAAAAAGTCCAGAAGATTCATAATCAGTGCGAGTACCGCTATCGCAGGTACCATAACTAGCCCCGTAAGTCAAAACTGAACAAAATGGCGTGCGTTCAAAATTTAAGTATCGAAATTTTCCATTTTCTTTTCATTTGTTCGTAAAAAAAAATATGAAATTTCAAACACAGAAATGTGAATTTGACTCCTGCGAGAGACAATAGTACGCAGAATGACATGTTCAAATTTTAGACCGATCGGCTGATTAGTTTCTTTTATTCTACTTCCGCAAGTTGGAAAAAGAACGTTTCGAGAAAAACGCGTTTGAAGTTTGAGTATTAAATTTTCACGTGATACATATTCTTGCGATATACCACTGCAAAACACAGTCACGTTAAAAAGGGTTATACTACTATATTACAGAAAATGACAGTACAATAGAAACAGATAAGCTAAGTATAGTATTGCTCCAAAAGACCGCAAGAACCGAAATACATACTTCGAATTTCGCTTGCAAAAACTAAACAGTACACTCTTGAAGGACACTTCCCAAAATTGCAAAAAACCAAAAAAAAAACAATTTTTCGAAAAGTCTAGACTAAAATACCCCATGAAACGCAGTATGTTTCTCACACTGGGAATACGACGAACACTGGGACACCCGGTACATTATATTCACCGAATTCTCGAGCATTTCCTCGTAGTATTTCTCTGGAGGCATCGTAAAGGCAAGTCAATCAACGATACAACCTCCTAATATCCCCCACCCTCTCGCTGCTTTTGCATGGAAATCAGTTGGCGTGACGCGAGACTAATTGCACTGTAACTCTCTCTCTCTCTCGATTCTAACAGGGAGTAGAATTGAATGGTTTTGCGGCCGCGCAAAGAATCGAACGAAACGAACTGCGACTGATCTATTACCCATCACGAGACACGTAGTCGGCACGGGCTGCGAAGTAGTCGAGTAGGTCGCGTTAATCTCCGCGTATCCCTGTTGCTCGACAGAAGGCTCCTCTGCTGGATCACCGGAAGCTTCCAAACTGTCGACGGCATCCGTGCTTCCCTCCAGCGACGGCGTGTAATTACTTTCTATCGTCGTCGATGGGAGGAACGAGGGGCCGGCGGAAGGATCGGTGCTCGGATTGTAATTCTGCCACCAACAATATACTTCGCCGGCGACGCACAGACAATGAGAGTTCGGGTCGTACGACGGTATCTGGAACGGAAAGAGAAAATTCATACGTGCAGTCTTGTATGGTTTTGCGGGCTCGTTTTTGTGCGCGAGCCAGGGTGGGTTTTGCATGGGCGTGCACGTTGTTAGGCATATGCTTCTGCTTTTTTTCTTTCTTTTTTCTTTTAAATAGAGAGACCTTGGGGAGTGTAGGAAAGAAGGCAGTGTTACACCGTGGTAGACGGAGATAACGTGTCACCGGCGTTCGTAAGTATTGGGATACTTGCTGAGTGTGAAGAATAGCGAGATATAGTGAAGTATAGTGAAATCTACTGAACTTTACTCAAGAGCTACTGAAATTTATTGAAATCTACTGAATTCCTTATTCTACTGTATTTCCTTATTCTGTGATAGGACAAAGTGAAACGAAGTGTTTTGCGAAAGAACACCTTCAATTATCATCCTTCCAATACCGTTTCTGGAAACGGTACAATCTATCTAAGAGTGAAAAGAATAATTATTATTATTGAATAATACAACTGACGGGCTATGCCCTTTTTTACAAACTTATACAGCTAGTACAGACACATTTATACAATATTAATCTACATCGATTATACTTCAGCCATTCTAAGGACTTGTTGAAGATTCCTTTTGAGGGTGGCTACTGATGCATTAAGAAGGTCTACTTCATACATAAGGGAATTGTATAAAGTAGAAATGCGATTTACTGGGTCAGGTATACTGTATTTCGATTTGTGCGTTGGAATAATAATAATAATATGATAACAATCATATCTCCGCTACCTAAACAGAAAAAAATTAGTTTCGTTTTTAATTAGCAAAGGCTAAGTCTGAGCTCGATCAGGAGTTTCCACAGAGCTACGCGTGATCGATTCGCATTC
>NW_017100256.1:805288-882391 GCF_001263275.1 Habropoda laboriosa | reverse complement strand
TCGCATTCTAGCCGATAAATAAGCCTGAAAAAGAAAAGAAGATTTTTCTATACTTCTATAAAAAAGAAAAAAATCGAGAAATGAAGAGCAGACGAAAAAGAGAGCAACGAGTTGACGAAATATATCATTAATTACTATACCGTATTCCCTACCTAATGAAGAAATATGAATTCACCGCGACGGCGTCGCCACTCGAGATTCATTAGAAGTCATCCCGCATGCTCAACACTAATTAATAATATTGACGCTCGACGTGGCATCGACAAGTGCGAAAAAGAACCTAAAAAAAGGGGACGAAAGCTAGAAACAAGAAAGAAATACACCGAACCGAAGACGAAAAATAAAAAAAGCAGGGGGAAAAATAATCATGAAGCATTGAAAAGTTGAAAGGAACGTCGCCGGAAAAACGACACAAAGGAAGTTGCCTCGTTTAAATGCGAGAGAAGAAAAAAAGGAAGAAGAGACGACGGAAGAGGGTGTGCAGAGTCAAAGAAACATCACGGTGTGATTAATTTCATCGGAGAAATTCGTGATGCGACGACTTTCGATCTATTCTCGCAGGTGTTGCCTGATAACGTGCTTCTCTGTTAATTGGACACCGACGTTCCATCGGGGGAGCCGTTGTTACACATGGGGACGTCTGACGAATGACGACGGAATATTTATGAAGCACACAGTGTATATTTATGAATTTCGATCTTCGCGCATTTCGCGGAATTTTTCGTTCGTCTCTTCCTTCGAAAATCTCCAATTCGAAGCGATTTCTTTTATCGAAGAGTAGTTTTAAGAAAATGTGACGAGCATGAGAGAGAAAGCGGGTGACGAGCGACGATAGCCAGGCCCAACGGGCAGGCCACGACGAGAGGCCGACAAAGGGCCTCTGGCTATTAAGTACGGCGTGCGAGGGATGAAAAGACAGTGTGTTTGGAAAAGTCGAAAGGCGTGAATAGAAGAAGCGTGTGTCACAGTCAATTGTATTATAGTTAATTCTTATATTTTGTTAATAAACTACTATCTATGTAGGAACCGACGACGGAAAAATATTGAGGGACCCAACGGGAATCGAACCCGAGACCTTCGGCTTACCAAGCCGAGGCTTTGCGCGCTACGCCAACCACTCCCTCTCTATTCTCCTGTGTCGGCTTCCTATTTTTGGGTACGGAGGCCCCGATCTATATTTCTAATTCCACAATCATATTATATACACCACTGGCCAAAAAAATTGGAACACCCCGAAATTGGGGTTGCACGAATCTGGAAATTTGGGTCACATATGTTTTTCGGACTACTCTGAGGAAAAAGTGACCTTTTGTAATAAATACAACCTTTTCTAACCAAATTTCGATCATTTTTCAGATTTGACATTGAATCTGCAATTTGTGCAATTTCATTTTCAAGGTGTTGCAATTTTTCTGGCGAGCAGTGTATAATACGTTTATCTGACACGAAAGAATCACGTTGTGTCGCGGAGGATCCAGTGGCCGGAAACGGTTGAAATATGTATGCGAATGGGTAAAAATGAAGTGATCGAAGCTAATCGGGGATATTCTCTGTTTTAAATTGAAATGGAAGCTTCAACTGGTTTTCTGGTGCATATTATATTTTTCATTAGGTCGATGAAACGCCGACTGCGAAAAAGGGGACAGTTGAATTATAATATACCTAGAACTATAATACTTTGATCGTTTCGTTACTGGAAACTGAGGTTTAGTTACGGTTTTGTGACGAGACTATAAATAAGTAAATAAATTTCATACATTTATAATGAATCAAGAAACCTGATGAGCTTATAATAAATTGATAAATTTATAACAACTCGATGAATTTGACAAACTTATAATAAATTAGTAAATCTAATAAGAAATTTTCATCATTTCATATTTTTTCTATGATTCTTTGGAAGTGACGTGGTGTAAATGATTACTTGCGTTGTTGTGTAACAAAAATATATTTATTCAAACGGTAATGTTTAAACTAATTTTAAATGTAAAGCGACACGATGCGCGTGCAGAGAAGGTCTACGACAAAAGGCCTCGTGCCTTTTTCGGGGCTTCCTTAAGTAGCCGCTTTTCCCTGGAAAAGTCCCTTTAGTCGTTTTAAGCCCCTTGTAATTCTTTACTCTTACATAATGTAAATTGTTAATACTATTTGGTGTGACTATTTTTAAAAGTATTTTCACCTTGATTTTTCGGATTAAGAAATGTTTAGTAATGCGCCTAAACCTAGAGTTTAGCACATAAAGGGGTTAATTTCCTTTTTTACCAAAATTGAGCGACTATTCTTAAATTGTCACCTCCAGGACTCGGAGTCGCTTTTAATACTTCTGAAAATTAACCGTTTCCCCAGGCTACAGCGACTCGTAATACGGAGGCACTTTCCTATCTCGCCATACACACACATCTGTCCCTTCCGCTCGCATAAACCCCGCTATTGTTGGAACAGGTCGTTTCAGCTTAACAATATACGTGTTTCCATGCAAGGTTATCGTACAAAACCCATTTTTCACAAGTAACTGAGTAGCTTAGAGAACATTTATGATAATGATGAGCGAGTATGGAGCAAACTACCATATATCCTTATTGTTATAATACAATAATTGTACACACGGGTGTCCTAGAATTCTCCAATCGAACATCATAAGTTGCAAAGAGCATGCTTCATTAGACTGTTGCTGATAAGGTGTCGATGAAACTTTCCGCGTCTATAGTTCTAGTAAAACATGATATTTATTAGTCAGAGTACGTTTCGCTGGTTTCAATGCGCTTTCGCCATAGGAGAACAAGGTTATTTATGCCTGTGTTAGAAGAAAAATCTTTATTTCAAGGCGCAACGAGGTCTTCGAAAACGTATTTTACGTCAGTTTCGTTATTAAATTTTTGCTATAAAGAATGCACAGTGGAATTCGATTTTGACCGGCAGATTTTAACGCGTAACGTGGGTGACTGAAGGGTAAATTCTAAAACACGGCTGCAAAATTTCTTATTTTTATTCGGCCACACCGTTTTTATTACAATTATTTTAAACCGTTTTAAAATTCGGTTTATTAAACTAAGATGCAAGTGCTAAAATTTTCAAAACACCTGCCAATAGTAACGAAAGGATCTTATCCGGTCAAGGCGGGTTCAATGGATTCACAAGTCCAGTTTTTAAAAATTATCTCGAACAGTACTTGAGAAATCCAAAATTCCTTTATTTCGGTTAACTTCTAGTAGCATTTCAGAACGCGATTCTGAAAACTTAACGCATCTGTCAACAACCTAACACGAGTGCAGAGAATAAAATGCAACTCAAGCAAATCATATGTAATTAAATTTACTATTTTCAAATGAACCGTAAAATAACAAGCGTCTTGACAATCTTCCATTGATTAAACAGTGATTATCAGGCGAGGAATTGCAAAGACCGAACAAAAGCTTGCGTTGCTACTACTGGTGTAGCAGAGTCCTCATCAAACTTCGCCATCGGAATGTACCAAGGCACTCTAATTTCTTCTTCGTTTTGCCCAAAAGAAGAAAGAAAAGTGGAAAGCGGAAGTGAAACGGGGGAGAAGCAGAAGGGGCGAAAAATTCTGTAAATATTCGTTCTCCTTTCTCGGCGAGACGCGAAACTTTCTAGGCTGAAAGCCAGCTAAGTCAATGCGTTTCCTGGCGAACACGTAAAAGTGCAACCATGTCGGCCGAGATTTGCAGGGAAACAAGATCACCAACATGACGTGGAAAGTTCCCCAAGTTTCGCATTCGGAACGTCGATTTATTATGCTTCCTTGTGAGAAAAATTGTTCAATTTCGTTTGGTCCGGCGAAAGTCGCTGTTGATAGAGTTAGGACTGTGAAATGAAATCGCGACAGCGTTGGCGGCGATTCGTAGTATGTCTATGAAAATTAATCAACACAGTGTTAGATTGTTAATATTGATTTGCTGTTGGAAAAAGATCGAAACGGAATATGGAATATTTTTTCATTTTTTTTCGGTTGAATAGAAGATTCGATAAGCGTGATTGTTTAATAAATTAGATATTTTTTTATTGGAAAAGCGATTTAATATTTAAGTAAAATGATATAGAACAAGGTTAACGCTTAATCTAGTTTTGGTGAATTTAGTATGATATAATATTTCACACAATAAAAGAGAGGTTTGATTAATTAAGAATTTAATTGTTTTCTACAAATTTTTTAAAAATTATTTAGCTTACTATCTTATATTTCTTGATGCAATTTTATTGTAAGATTATTTCTACTGTTATTTCGTATATATGATGTTTGAGTTAAATACAAAGTTGTTTCAACCCCTTCGCTACCTTTTCAAGTGGTAATGTTTTCAGTTGAAGTATGAAAAATGAATATTATTCAATTCAGATTATTAACGAAAAGATAAATATTGATAAAAATCCATTTATCGAAATTTAATTTCAAGATTAGAAATTAATTTAAAATTTATGATTAATGATTACTAAAAATAGTGAATAGTCTCAGTCTGAAGATATACATTTTGTCTAAAATGCGAAATACCACAACACATTATACTATATACAATAGAAACATAATCAGGTTACGAAGCGTCACTTTTATTTGTATCACTCCTTCTTATTTTCATTTAAATTCCTAGTTTCTTCGAAGTTATTGTTAAATAAAAAACAAACATTATTTTAGCATGCAAGAAAAAGAGCATTTTATTTTTCTATATATCACCTGAAAATTCTTGATATACCTTGAAATCTAATTCAATTTGCACCTTAATATCACAATTTAGTATCTCATTATTAAGGTACTACATTATCAGATACGAAGTTTAACACATAAATTACTAATTATCCAGAAACTTTGAATGTTATTAAATTAATTACGAGTTTCCTCTTAATACTGATAAACACAATGTTAATTAACGTAGGAGGGAAGAAAGTAAGAAAAGATTCTATTTTCCTTCGCCAATAGAGAAGGTGGAATGACAAAAAGGGAAATATTATAAGCCCGTATAGATTTTCACAAGGACTAACTTTGATGGTATATTTACAACAAGAATGGCCCCAAGCCTCCATTGTTTAACTCTGCTTTCCCCTGGTCAACACGTGCCCTGCAATATATACTAGAATACACTCTATGCGCTCTATTATACTGCCTAATAGGATCGCAGGATTATTCAAGTAAGGGAATTTTCGGATAATGAAATGATCACATCCCCTTGTTAATTTCCATGTATTATAGAAAAAGCAATAAGCACGTGAACAATAAGAAATCTTCGAGGATAGCCTTCACCGACAATTTTTCACACAATTTAATATATTCCTTCTCTTCTAGGAAATTTTTTATTGAAAAATAGTCCGTCCTTCTGATGGTAGAGCGTAAGAGGGTCGCTACAGCTCTTTTGACAATAGACAATAATACGAACTATTAAAAAATAATAGGAAGGATTTCGTTTGTTAGTGACATGCTCTTAATTTGGATGAAAAAAAAAAAAAAAAAAAAAAAATTGCCAACAGCACACGGAGTTCCCAAGCGGTCACCCATCTAAGTACTAACCGTGCCCAACGCAGCTTGACTTCGGTGATCAGACGAGAACCGGTAGACCAGCGTGGTATGGCCGTTGGCGAAAGCATAGACATTCGCGTTACTTTTCTATCACTACTCGCATAATCTGTTACCCGCTTGCGGCTCATCGATCAATTTTATACGCTCGAAAGTATAACGGCAATGTCGGTGGGGAAATTAAAATCGCCCAGAATGGAAGGAGAAAGAAGTTGGGCACATTGCGCCACAAGTGTAACGGCGCAAAAATGAAGCGTAGCCAGAGAAATAAGAAACGAAAAGTGTCGCTGTTTCCAGAAGAAAAATAACCCGCTGCAGGATCTTGTAATTAGTGGGAAAACACTAAAAAAAAAAAAAAAAGAAAAAGAATGATTGCCAACAGCACACGGAGTTCCCAAGCGGTCACCCATCTAAGTACTAACCGTGCCCAACGCAGCTTGACTTCGGTGATCAGACGAGAACCGGTAGACCAGCGTGGTATGGCCGTTGGCGAAAGCATAGACATTCGCGTTACATTTCTATCACTGCTCGCATAATCTGTTACCCGCTTGCGGCTCATCGATCAATTTTATACGCTCGAAAGTATAACGGCAATGTCGGTGCGGAAATTAAGATCGCCCAGAATGGAAGGAGAAAGAAGTTGGGCACATTGCGCCACAAGTGTAACGGCGCAAAAATGAAGCGTAGCCAGAGAAATAAGAAACGAAAAGTGTCGCTGTTTCCAGAAGAAAAATAACCCGCTGCAGGATCTTGTAATTAGTGGGAAAACACTAAAAAAAAAAAAAAAAGAAAAAGAATGATTGCCAACAGCACACGGAGTTCCCAAGCGGTCACCCATCTAAGTACTAACCGTGCCCAACGCAGCTTGACTTCGGTGATCAGACGAGAACCGGTAGACCAGCGTGGTATGGCCGTTGGCGAAAGCATAGACATTCGCGTTACATTTCTATCACTGCTCGCATAATCTGTTACCCGCTTGCGGCTCATCGATCAATTTTATACGCTCGAAAGTATAACGGCAATGTCGGTGCGGAAATTAAGATCGCCCAGAATGGAAGGAGAAAGAAGTTGGGCACATTGCGCCACAAGTGTAACGGCGCAAAAATGAAGCGTAGCCAGAGAAATAAGAAACGAAAAGTGTCGCTGTTTCCAGAAGAAAAATAACCCGCTGCAGGATCTTGTAATTAGTGGGAAAACACTAAAAAAAAAAAAAAAAGAAAAAGAATGATTGCCAACAGCACACGGAGTTCCCAAGCGGTCACCCATCTAAGTACTAACCGTGCCCAACGCAGCTTGACTTCGGTGATCAGACGAGAACCGGTAGACCAGCGTGGTATGGCCGTTGGCGAAAGCATAGACATTCGCGTTACATTTCTATCACTGCTCGCATAATCTGTTACCCGCTTGCGGCTCATCGATCAATTTTATACGCTCGAAAGTATAACGGCAATGTCGGTGCGGAAATTAAGATCGCCCAGAATGGAAGGAGAAAGAAGTTGGGCACATTGCGCCACAAGTGTAACGGCGCAAAAATGAAGCGTAGCCAGAGAAATAAGAAACGAAAAGTGTCGCTGTTTCCAGAAGAAAAATAACCCGCTGCAGGATCTTGTAATTAGTGGGAAAACACTAAAAAAAAAAAAAAAAGAAAAAGAATGATTGCCAACAGCACACGGAGTTCCCAAGCGGTCACCCATCTAAGTACTAACCGTGCCCAACGCAGCTTGACTTCGGTGATCAGACGAGAACCGGTAGACCAGCGTGGTATGGCCGTTGGCGAAAGCATAGACATTCGCGTTACATTTCTATCACTGCTCGCATAATCTGTTACCCGCTTGCGGCTCATCGATCAATTTTATACGCTCGAAAGTATAACGGCAATGTCGGTGGGGAAATTAAAATCGCCCAGAATGGAAGGAGAAAGAAGTTGGGCACATTGCGCCACAAGTGTAACGGCGCAAAAATGAAGCGTAGCCAGAGAAATAAGAAACGAAAAGTGTCGCTGTTTCCAGAAGAAAAATAACCCGCTGCAGGATCTTGTAATTAGTGGGAAAACACTAAAAAAAAAAAAGAAAGAGAAAGAATGATTGCCAACAGCACACGGAGTTCCCAAGCAGTCACCCATCTAAGTACTAACCGTGTCCAACGCAACTTGACTTCGGTGATCGGACGAGAACCGGTAGTTACATGCGCAGTTTGACCGTTGAAAAAAAAAAAAAAGAAAAAGAATGATTGCCAACAGCACACGGAGTTCCCAAGCGGTCACCCATCTAAGTACTAACCGTGCCCAACGCAGCTTGACTTCGGTGATCAGACGAGAACCGGTAGACCAGCGTGGTATGGCCGTTGGCGATATTAAAGAAATTTGTGTTGCTTTTGAATCGTCGCTCTGAATTGTTGGAGAGAAGAGATAGAGAAGACAGGTGGAAGGCGTTTCGTCCTGAGCCTCCTAGTGGACTCGTCAGTAAGGCTTTCTAGGAGGCTGAGACGCGGGAGAGACTGGAAGAGCTCAGGTTAAAAGACGTATGCATACAAACTACTACCTCTCTATTTTCCCTGGTTGGTTTCCTATTTGGGTATGGAGGCTCCAACACTATAATATCACACTGAAACTTGGTACTTT
The DNA here is from genome assembly GCF_001263275.1 of Habropoda laboriosa. Taxonomy (NCBI): domain Eukaryota; kingdom Metazoa; phylum Arthropoda; class Insecta; order Hymenoptera; family Apidae; genus Habropoda; species Habropoda laboriosa. The sequence goes on along the minus strand of NW_017100256.1, from coordinate 874,250 downwards.
ATAACTAACATTACGCTGAAATATTGAAAGGGAAACTACATGATACTGATCGAGTGTGACCAAACGAGTGCGGACTAACTGCACTATTCGGACCGCAAAGGGCTAAGGATAGTAGATTTAGTTAAATGAATCCATACTACAAAAATTTATCGTGCAATTCGTTATACCAGAATCCTTACTAGAATATGTTTATTCTTAGCACAAAGCTTTTACCTTTAGTTTAACAAAACTGTCAGATCTTTCTGCCGGACCCTGGGTACAATGTTCCATCTAATTTCACAACTAAATAGGTAGGACCTACAATATACCAACACCTCCATATATGTACCTCGAATAATTTCTACTCTACCTCCAACCACTTCTATTAGAAACTTTACATTCCTCATACCCATCGTACGCATTTTGGTTTCCCCTCATTACATACAAACATACACCGAATGTCTCCCTCGATAAAGGATGACATGGACTGGGGATTGTGTGTTTCGAGGCTCCATTTATTTTATTACGGAGCTCTTTTGCTCGAAGTAGGAGGTTCCGTCGTTGCCGGAAATAATGCTAGTATTGACTTCGCCGGCGAATTGAATAGCAAGCAGCGATAAAATATTTCAGACATGTCAACTGAAATTTCCCGCTCTCTCTCTCTCTATCTACCTTGCCCGCTATGTATCTACGTGTTATCATATTCGAGACACGTGCTTATTTAAAGCAACAGAGACATGTGTATGACGACACATATATGTAGATATATACCTACAAATATTCATAGTAGATTATTAATACGTAACCAGGTTGCACGAGATAAGGAATGAATAAATATTAGGAGAGAGAATCGGGGGGGATGGAAACTGTTAACTGCGTCGCATAATTGGCACGTGCTTATTGATTTCTCCCAGCGGCTGCTCACCCTTGTTATTGTTCTGTATTGTTGTTTAATTGCGCGATGAGCAAGTAGGAAGCATTATGAACTTGTTTCCCAGCTAGTTAATCGATTTAAACGCTTGTTGTGTGCTTGGTTCCTGAGGAGCTGCTGGCGGAATTCTGGCGTGCCGAAGATGTTATTCCAGGCATGATTATAATTTGTGAATGTGACTCGTAGGCTTTGTTTAGTGATGCCATTTAGAAGCACTAGTAGTGATGAATTAATAGAACACAGTAGGTTCGTTAATTCCTCGAGTTTGTAATGTAGAAATCATAATTCGTGAATAGAACTCGCAGCTTTGTTTTGAAGTTTTATTTTATTTATTTAAATACACGGGAAAATAATCCTTTTGGTATACAAAGATAAATGAGCGTCACGGTTCAAGAGCTGGATGATGGATGCTCTAAAATTGAGTTGCCAGAAAAGTCAAGAGACTGGAGAAAGCTGTTAGACCTCGCAAAATGCGGAAATTACAATACTGTTGTTTAGTGTACTCGTGGTTGATCTTGCGATCTTTCGAGTTTGGCTCTCTCTTGACCACTCCCGTGTACCGGGAGACTAACTAATTTGTTCGTAATTGTTTTCCGGAAAATTTCTATGTTACTTGTTGCTAGCCGAATGGATTCTGATTTCGAGGTCTCAGAAAAGGTTTGAAGATACCTCGGTTAGGGTACATTTGGCGGGGATGAGACACGCGGATTGGTTATTACAATTTCGACTTCGACAAGGGAGGTGGTTGACTATACGCGATTGGCAAACTATTAAACAAAGAATGAACTAAGGGGACGCCCCCAAGTCAACGGTTACTCTCAAGTGTCGTCCGCACCCTTGAGTGACGCGTGCGGAAAGTCGCGTGTCTCGAAGCAATAAACGCAGCAGGTAATAAGTCTGGGCAGCGCTTCGTCGCTAACAAAAACATACCAAAGTGGAGACCAAAAACCCGAGAAGTTAAAATATAACAAACAGATGTGGACAAGAGCCACGAGAAGAAAAGCATTGAACTTCTAAATAAACGTTAAAGTGCTCGATGGCCTCCCAAATTTACAACTGCTGCGAAGGACCGAATAATTTCCAGACCCGTGCCTGGAAAACTCCGTAAATCTAATAGGACGACTAAACAATTGTAATAGCATAGATGATACTTCAAAAGGCTAAAGCGTCAATTTTTGCATACCTAGGAACAAGAATAATCGAACGTACACCACTAAAGAAAGATACTCATGGATAGAAAAATATTTAAGAAGAGATTTATATGCAAGGTACGGATTGTCAAGTGTGCTGATGAATGAGTTATGCGAGTTGGCCGCGATTTCTTTTTTCTTCTTACAGAAGACGTGTAAAGCAAAGGAAGCACTTCAATTAAGATTTCCGATTTATCTGCTACACCTTATAGTCGCAAAAAAAATGTGCTGCATCGTTGTTATCGATCAAACTTGGCCACACGCGACGCGTCCGAAACGAGCGGATAAGAGTTGAACAAACAGAAACAATGTAACTTCTCGCTTAACGTTTCAAAACCATCTAACACTCTGTATTAATATCACGTAACAACGGTAAAAGCTACGGCCGCAAATTGAACCCCATATATATGTACGATCCGAAAAAACTTGCTACCTAGCGCTGAACGTTCAATCCCCCCAAGACGGTCGCAATGAACTTTATAATCGTTTCGTTGCACGTATTTCATTTGAACCGGGGGGGACGACTTTCACGGGAGAACTCCTTTCTTTCCTTCGTTATTAACGTTCGGGCTTATCCGCGTGTTCGCCGGCTCGGCGTTACGCCGATAACATTATTGAAACGTGACGACTCGCCTGTTCCTCGTACACTATTTACACGGGCGAAGCTTACCGGGAATTCCGCAAGGTAGGCAACGCAGTAATACAATAACACAGTCGAATAATGCAGAAACGACAGAATTTGTCCGGAATCTGCGATACACGATCGAAGAAACGATTATGGATTAACTCTGTGTGTTAGGACCTTGACGATTGCTGAGGTAGCCGTTTTGGCCCGCGAATATTGCGCAATAGTGCGCCGTATGATTTTTTTTTCCTGGGTACTTTCACATCCGGTAGGTTTGAAATTTTCGTGCTGAAATTTTACATTTAATACGAGAAGTAAAAATAGTTCTGATATTTTTTCTTTAACTTTTGTGCCAATAATCGGGTCCTATGTACCCCCTTTTGCACATTTTCTCACTTAAAATATTTGATCTCCCCGGTAAGGGATTTTAATATCCGGCCAGATCGTTGTTATTCGACGTATTTCCTACTCGTGTTTGCTTCAAGTTTAAAATTTTGTTATGAGAAAAGTGGTAAGATTGGACGATAAAGTAGACGACAATTTTGGTTCTTGACATAGGGTTAATTAAATGGAAGTGAAAAGCTAATGATTGTTTTCGTTTTTTATGTAATTTGAAAAAAGAAAATGAAGTCGATAGTTTCAGTAGTTTTGAAGAAAACAGTTTGAAACCCTTTCTTCACACTTTGACGCAAAAATGCGTTATCAGTGGTAGTTTTCGATTTGACGCTATTGTTTTCGGGAAACTGATTCTCACTATAATAATTATTATTAAGGCTTCCGTTTATTATTAAACCCTTCGAGAGTTTATCCCGAGCGAGAATCGGTCAGTGCGTTAAATAACGAACAGTTTAATTCAAGAGAGACTTTTAGGAAGAAAGTTAGAAAGGGACGAGATATTGTTATCAGAACTGTGACGTAGGGTGCTTTACTGTGCTTTAAAAATAATCGTGTAAAATATGAATTTTATTCACTCTAATTCGTAATTATATTAGATTGTCAAAGGGTCTTGATTCAAAGGCAAATCTTTGATTTTTTACTACAGTTTGTGTTTTTACTAATTTATTCAGAAAACTTAACTTTCGATAACGAACTGATTGTAGCGAAGAAGCGTAAATGCTTTTTCCTCGCCTGAATGCCTGTTCGATTAGCCTGAGTGCTAAGTCGACTGCCCGGATTGCTAATTTGAGTAATTATTGTCTAGCCTGATTGCTGGGCGTTCTGAACTGACTGATTGTAACTCACTCTTGGCTGAATGTTTGTCACTGACTGACTGACTGATTGGAACTGGCTGAGCTACCTGTAACTCACTGGCTGACCTAATGCTCCTGACAAACTGAATATTTGAACTCCAAACTTCTTGAACTAGCTACTCACGACCAAGTCTGTACAAGTAATTGTCACGTACAATTTTTACTTCCCATAAAATTTACCAGAAAACTTCGTACGATACAACGGCTGGAATATCGACAAATCTTTTACAAATAATGGACAACTAGTAATCCTACTAGTATGCTACCTGTACATAAAAATACTATACAATTCTTATGGCATAATAAAAAGAAAACTGACTCTCTGAGTGTCGCGTCGCGTTCATATTTTAAATACATATTTTTGTTAAAACGAAAAACACTGGCCAATCAGAGCGCGCGTAGAGCTCCCGCTCAGGCAGGGACGAACAGAGATTCACCCGCGCGCTATCATGAACAAGCGTACGCGTTCACACGAGAGAATCCTTCGAATGTGTTGTGTCTCCTCGAACGGTTGGAGATCTAGTGGTGTTCGTTCGATGGAACCTTTTTTCGAATCTGTCGCTCGATCGCCGAATTTTTCTGGAGTCCGCAGTGACTCCCCTGCCAAGTGTAAGAAGGAACGCTGATTGGTTTTTCACGTACGCACAAATTACCAATCAACGTACCCCTTGAGTGTCACCCACCCGTCCATTGCGCCCTTAGCGCGCTTTTCCTTGGAAGGAGTGGGGCCCTACCTGCGGGTGCGTGGAATATTCGCTGTCCTTCGGTGACGCGTCGGAAATTCCCGCCAGTTCAACCCTCGGCCAAGAGTGCTGTTATACGCACGTGTGGATTGACCCTTCAGGAACCCTGGTTTATAACACGTCTTCGGTTATTGAGGACGCGGAAAAGTCAAAATTCTACGGGCATTGTTCTGTAAGAAATTACTTATTTTTTCGCGGAACTACGAAGCGTCTTTGTTCTCAAAAATAACCTTCTCGTGCGAGCGTGCCATAAACCCGGTCAACGAAGACCCCACGCGTTCCGTACTTGCGCGACGGAACACTGAGTGTTTCAGACTGACTCTGGCTCTCGTCACTGACGATTTTGTCACTTCTGATTTCTTAACACTTTACTGATCGGTCACAAGTAGGTATACTTGTGTTTGTGACCGATCACGAGTTAACTTGTCTAAAAAAGTAGCTCTTGATTTCCTGGCTGTTATTGCTCCTTTTGACAGGTATGGAGGACCCGAATGCCACAGTTACTACACGTAGGATGATAAGAAACTAAGATTTCCTTGAGTAACAGTTCCATGCATGCTGGGGGAAATTTAGTCTTCCTGTATGTACACATTGTTTATGTCACACGTTCCAACAGTAGGACCTACGTCGTTGACATGAGTGGTTGCTTCTCTACACCACGGTATAACGGTGCCGCAACTTGAGAAATGGTTCCGCGTGGAAATTCGCTCTGTGATTCGGTTTTTATGGGCCAACCATGTGTCTCCCATCGAAATTCATAGGCCTGGTCTTTTCTCCCACTGGGCGTCCACCATTCGTCAACGTCTTCGTCACTGGACCGAGGACGATAGATGAACGAGAAATCTCCAAATCCTATATTGTATCTGCTATAAATATACCATAAGTGCGACGTTTTAAAGAAAAGGTCCTTTCTCCGGAGGAATCTTCTTCGCGGCAATGCCAGGCCTCTCTTTATTAATTCACTTTGAAAAATAGTATTTATCGACTGTTGAAGAAATATTTTTGTAACACCCCTCAATTAGTACTTATCTTAAGTTCTTCCTAAAATGTTATACCTTTTTTTTTCAGAAATTGCAACCTCACTCATACAGGTGCACGCTTAAAATTCATAATACGACCATAGGTACGGTGAATTTCTTGGTATTTTTCGGAACTCATTATCGAACCTCGTACGTATAAACGTTTCAATTGACGACACAAGAAAATCTGTTGGATTTCACCTGCATCAATTCCTGTGTACACGAGCGTTATCAAAATGGTATTACATTTCATGCAGCGTATGAAAACAAGAACCGTTGGCATCGTTCCACGATTGTTCGAACCTCGTAATCGCGAGAATTAACTAAAAAAGGAGAGAGAAAAAAACGGGAGGTATAGATCGTGACGTTTGTTTACGTACCGTCTGGCTGTGAGAATATGCATTTCCATCGACGATGCATTTTTTTGGATACGGTTCTTCCGTCGTTATTTCATTTTCGCCATCTTCTTGAAGAGCTATATCGACCTCTCCGAGGAGTACCTGTCCCGTCGTTCTTGCTGGAACTAGAAGAAAAATAACTTTGGTTAAAATTGATCGGAATTGTGTGAGAATTATTTTATGAAATTAAACGGCGAAATTCAGCAATGAATAATGTAGAATAGCAGGGGAACGTGATAGAAGGGGAATAATGTTACAGAAAGTAGAGGATTTAAATATTCATCGGTGAGACAAAAACGTCGGATGAGATGCATGATGAACAAATTATGAACATGCTATAATGCATGTGTATGCATTGTAGTGTTAGATATAAAAATGTAGTTTATTATAATATACGTAAGAATTAAAGTTAAGGTAACAGGACTACACATATACGATTACGACTCTTAACGATACGCTCGACTTCCAAATCAACACTGTCCTTTTTTCCGCGGGGAAAACTATCGCTGGCCCTCGACTTCCCCTCCGGCGCACCCTCTAAACTTTGTTGTAAGTTCTCAGATAAATAATTTTAAAAATTTGCAAGTTTTAAAATAAATAATTTTAAGTTAGTAGAAAAAGATGCAAACATTATTTTTACCACACGAAGGACAGTGCGCCAATGTTAATCTCACAAAAAATTAACGCTACTATGCTAGGGTTAATGGTGAAGATTCTACGGTTAATTAGAACAGAAACTCATTCGAAACTGTGTTTTCAATTTCCCGTTGTTCATTTTTCCCTCCTTTTCTCGCGGAATTTTATCATAATTTTTCTTCGATTCTTCGCCAACTTTCTGACTGCGTTATTCTTGCTCGTTATGGAAAAAGTTTCCACCGCACGCGCGAAACACCATTATCCACGGAGTTCGACGTTGCTCGATTTTTTCGCCGCGAAATTTACTTACTTCTGCGACGTTCGATGCTTTCTTTTTTTCTTCGCGACTTTGTTTGTTTCCCGGAGATGTTTAACGACGCTTTTATCGTTTTGCGGCATAAATTTTCCGGGATATTCCCGTTTGGATGATTGCTTTTAAATTGCTTTCGAGACATCTTGTAAGACGAAGTGAAATCAAATTTTTGCCAAGCGTTGTGCAATTATACCGATCGAATTTCCATCGAGTATCGGGGACAGAAGGTGTTGTAACCTTCGATATTTTACGATAATTTCCTTTCGTACCTGTTAGATTATATTCATTTTGTACATCTAGAGGTAAGAAAAATTGAACACAAGACTGACGATATACAGGGTGTTTCTGAAATCTGAAAGGAGGTGATTCCTCGTGTAAAAGTAAGTCGAAAATATAGAAAAAAAGTTCGTTCACATGGAGCTCCGTTTTCGAGAAAGTATCGAGTTTGAATATTCGTTAAGTACGAGTGCACTCAACTAGCCGCAATTTGCTTCGTTTACCCAATCTGGCTGGTCGCCTGTTAATTATGTTTACGAACAATATCGGTCAGAATTTGGTGTAATTGTAAATATTACAGGTATAATACTCAAACTCGATTTCCTCGAAAACAAAGCTCCGTGTGAACAAATTTTATTCTATATCTTCGACATACTTTTACACGAAACACCCTGTACATATGTTGTTAATACCTGCTTTACACAACTACGTTAAAATTAGAAACACATTTTCAAGAACATTAGCATCCTCAATTTGTCGCCTTTTATTGCTGTTAATTAACTATTTTACGTTAATTATTTACATACAGTAAAAAATATAGATTTTTATTTACAAAATAGAGTTGGAATTTTTGCGTTTCATTCGTTCGTTTAGAAGTTACGGTTATCTGAATTCAACAACTTCCAATTTGTCATCCTATGCACTTTATCTTTTTTCACAACTTTCCCATCGTATCTCCGTCGACTCCCACTTTCTATTTTACAACCTTCGCCATGCGCCTCTTAAAACTGCACGTAATACGAAAAGGCAACATTTTTACGATACTACGGTATTTTTAAATATTCCTCGATGTGCCGGTTAAAAAAAGGGTCACATTCAAAATCTATTCTTCTTTACCTACCGGAATAAAGTTTCTCTATTCGTCAAAGCTTATTCGGTAAATGTAACCGCTTTACTCGTGCTATAGAAAGACAACGGTAAAAGGGGAGGAAGAAAGACACAATGAATTCCTATCAAACACTCTTGTCTAAATCTCAATAACGCAGGATACAGATTGAAACACCTTATAAATATTGACAGGCTGTCCACAAGGGGCGACAGGTTAAAGCTATTTGAAGTAATTGAAGCACGAGGCATTAGGAGATTACATCGAGTTGCCAGCCGTATCGTAGGTGGTTATCTTCGACCACCCTCTCTAACCTTCGTAATACCGCTGTTCATAAGTATTAGAACACCTATTATGTTTGTACAGAAAGTATTGTATGATTTACATGACATTTCTTCGACGAAGTTAGTATCGTAAATCGATAAAAAAATATACGGAGTGTTCGCGTTACAGTTTCCTGTGTTTGTCTGGTAACAGGTAGATTTGTGGGGAAAATAGAAGAGGACAAAGTTTAGTTATTTTTTATACACAATGATTTTCGTAGATTTCCTTAGGTTTCACGAGATTTCAGTAAATATTAGCAGAATACGGTATATTTTAGTAAATTTTAGCAAATTTCCGTAAATTTCAGTAGGTAATAGTAGAATACAGTAGGTTTTTAATAAAATTCAGCAGATTTCAGTAGGTAATAGTAGAATACAGTAGATTTTTAATAAAATTCAGCAGATTTCAGTAACTTCTGAGCAGAGTTCAGTAGATTTTAGTAGATTTCAGCAGAGTTCAATGGATTTCGATAGATTTCAGTAGAATTCACTATATTTCAATATCCTTCACATTCACCAAGTATCCAAATACTTACGAACGAAAGTGTACTCGTTGTACTACGAAATTTCAGACAGAATCACTTTTTCCAGGATCTCGATCATCTCGTAACGACTGTTCAGGTTTCTTTCACATTCAATAAGCGTCCCAATACTTACGAACGAGAGTGTATCTACCCCTATTCGCACCAGTGCGCGCGCATATTCTCGCGCGTATGCGCGTATATCCGTGTGGTTAACACCCTCGGACCGTATCTACATGGAAAAGTTCAGACGAAACTGTCTCCAACTTTCCCCATAACTTCTCTTTTTTCCACCCCTCCCCCCTCTCCTTCGTGCTCGTTTCGCGTTAATTTTGATGCGTCAGACGCGAAATTCGCAGGAAACAAAAGTTTATAACGAAGGCGAAATACGCGGGAGCAATTTTAATAACGCTTCCAATGAAGCAGGTTTATTTTCGAATAAATTGCGCGGCGTTAACGAGGGAGAAAAATTTGAACAATTTACGAATAATCGAGTTCCTCGTGTCGACCAATATAAATACGAAGAAACGTTACTTGTAGCAGGAAAAGTACACTATGCGTAAAGAAGCAAAAAAGATCGTTTATTTAAATTTATTTAAATAATTTATTTTAATAGTAATATTACGCGATAGGAAGATTCGTTTGTAGATATATTTAAAATTGATGGACTGTAGCGGTGTAATTATGCGAACCTCTATTTCCCGCAGTGAAATCAGCAAACACGGACAACAATTAAGCGTTAAAATTCTGCACGAAATAATATAAAATGCATTTTTGCTTAAATGTCCTCGAAATAAACTTCTACGTAAATGCTTTAAAATTAATGGACTATAGCGGTGTAACGTGTACACCTTTATTTCCTACATCGAAATTGGCAGATGTAGATAACGATTATGCATTAAAATTGTGTAGAGAATAATTGAACGAGTTTCTGCTTAAATGATTTTGGTTCATATGCATTAGTGGTTAATAGCTAGGAATTATTTATCACTGCATGAATATATCAAAGCTCGCGCTAATTTTCCTACTAATTCGGAATTAATACCGTATTACAGACGCGAATAGCGATGTATCTTGCTATAATATATTACAAGTTAATTAAAAATTGTTCCTTCCTTTTCGAAAATACCTTTCGTTTTCTATACAATTAGTAGCGTTAACATATTTCTTTCTATGAAATGTGTAACGAAATTTACGAAACACTGGAGAGATCGTTTTAATTTCAGGTTTTACGTTGCATCTACTGCTACGTCATAAGCGACGAATTTAAATCAATTTTCTTCTACATTGGGGTATTTAAATTTTAAAGCTTGCTGTCTTTCAAATAATTTAAAGTATTTTTGTATGCGATCCTTTGATGTCAGTACAGAATCCTCTTGTCAATTTTAGTCCTACACTGATTGCAAGCAAGCCAAAGGAAATATAGAAATACAATTATTTTACAATATAAGACATTACATTAATATTGCAACGTTATAAAGTAAAATTAATTACAAAGTTATGAAATAAAATAAATTAAATATTACAAGATCTATAGTATGATAGTACAGAATCCTAAATGATATTCAATATAGTCTTACTTTAAATCCTACATTTCCATCTTTAAATTAAAACAAACTACTAAATTCAAACAAGTTAGGACGCTCGATAAAGATTTGCAAACGAAAGGAATAATTTCTAATACGAAATTTCCATAAAAGAATAATTTTTAATATTAATAACTTTTCAATACGATTTCTGTTAATCTTTGAGAAAATATGTTCCATCAATTCTTTGCAAATATCAAATTAACACCTGTGTTGTTGTAAAGACATTAAAAATCCGATAAAATCAGAGTACATCCAGTTTTCAATTATCCGGCTAATAAGTTCTATCGAAGCTGTTAAATAATAAAGGGAAAATTTCTCCTCTTTCATTTTCTCCGTTCGCCTATCACTTAAGGGAAAAACGGCGGCTGGTAATAAGGTGAACACTCTACATTTTAATGAAGAAAGCAGTCTCTTCGCGCTAACTTGAGTTGCTTGCACTGACAAAGCACTCTGCGCTAACGAATGCAAGTGGGACACACTATTTCTGGTTTTACGCTGACAATTCTAAAATGTTCCCCTTTTTTCTTTCAATTTACACCAGAAGCTTGAATTTCGATCGTCGATCATTTCTACTAGAATATTCAATTTGATACTCACTTTCATCGAAATCCGTCAGTTTCCGTTTCACTTTTATTTTCTTTCCTTGGCAAATCTTCAAACCACCATGTTAATTATTCAAATATCGTTTATTTGAAATGCTCAGTCATTTGAATACTCATAATGTAAATTCTGTTTAAATTCAAGAGCTTTAAAACGCCAGATTTCGTATCAAGTTATTCTGTTTTATTCTAAATAATAAAAACAATTACAAACAAGCGTTTATTCTTTAGTTTAAATAAATTAGCAAGTATACACAAGAGCTCTCCGTTTCTTTGCGTTAAAAGTAATTAGAAAACGAGGGTAAACAAGGTCCATTCGAGACATTGTACATTGTCTCAAGTTAAGAATGAAAATACCGCGACAAATCCAATAAAGAATAACTGTGAAAACGAGGAGAGCTTTTTAAGTTTCGAAGTGACACTTTTACCTTACCAAGGTGAAACAAGATCAAGGTTTTCGTTCCAATTCAACAGCAACGCGATAGAAGCCTTAATTAAAGTACAACCACAGTCAACAATAGAATGTACAACAAAAAGAGTTAAATTTTTAAAGGGTCTCGGTAGCTAAAAGTGTCGCCATTTTTTAAAAAATTGATAAAATAAATTAGCAGTCGTTCGGTTATTTTTCGAATTTAATACGTTGCTTCGTCCTTTGAAATTCCACGGATAAAATAACTTTGCGAATTAAGCACGTCTGTAGGATACACAAACACGGTTTCGTTTGCCTGCCTTCTAAATCTTCTAAATAAAGACCGCACTCGGATAACAGAGATGACTATAACGCTCTAGCTTCTTTCTGTTAGATTTACCCTCCTGTCTACCTTCAATCCACTCTCCGACCTCTATTTATTCACTATTAAAAATATGCTCAACTAAACGTTGCGTTAAAAAATGCAAAAAAAATATTTGTCATAATTGTCACTTACGAATTTTCACTTTCAAATCGCTCGAAATTTACGAAAGAGTCTACTTAGGGCTTAACGAGCATAAATTAACTTAAAATTTATGGAAGAATCTACTTAGGGCTTAACCAGTACAATTTAACTTTGAATGAAATATATAAATTAATTTTGAATGAAAATCTGAGTAATCGTCGAAGTATTCTACTTTGAAAGGAACTTGATGAATTATAATATAATCTAATTTCTCCTAATTATGCTCCGAATCATCGTATTATGTCTGTTTCATTTATTATTGAAAAAATCTCAAGCAGTTTTATATTTAACAGTTACTATTTTTCTTAATTCACTTTTCTACTGTTCTAACTCTTCAGAACGATCCTTGCTTCGTTTACATCAAATTTTGCGCCACTAGTGGACTCAATATGTTAACAGGAAACTTTCGACAATGAAGTCACGCTAATTCGCGTATCATTATAAACTACACGATATACAAGATAATAATACACGCGATGACTGAGTGTTGGAAAGTTCTCGATTTACAACGTAATCATAAACTGATACCAGACTCTAATTTTCGAGCTCGTCGAAAAGTTTGTCGGTTAATTTGCACTTTAACGCAAAATCTGACGATGTAAGTATCAGGTGTAACTGCTAAATAGAAAAAAGCAACGTCGAAAATTCCCCTGTTTCCACCGATTCGAACAACTACTTTTCATCGACTACAGAAATCCCACCGGCTGTTCTATAACAAACAGAACGTCCGTAATGCCCGGAGATCTACGTTCTCTCTAGGGCGGATTAAACGTTGGGAGAAAAGTTGGTCGAGATCTTAAAGAGGCGGACAGACATTGGAGTGGTGTTGCTAACATTTCCATCGGGACTGTGCTGCGGAAAAGCGGCAGAGAGCTAGCGAACGCTACTCGAGAAAAAGGTAATTCGCGGAAAGTAACAGGCAATCCTTCTTCACCAGGTTAATCCTATATCCCATTACTCGTTGCTTCTATCCCTCTGTCACACTTGGATTCGGGGGCGTGAACACGACAAATCGATTTCCACGTTCCACGAGACCACGTCCCGTCTCTCTACACAGACACCGTTCACTCGTCTCGCTTTAACCCTTTCAGTACCACAAACGACGCGAGGAGCTACCAGGCGATCTCTGTATCCTAAGAGCGGCTATAGTCTTTCGTGACGAAACAGCCTATGCGTACTGTGTATGAGCAACTATAGGCGTTCGACATGTGAGCAGCTCTGAATTGAAAGTGACTAACTCTTCGTGAAATGAGCGAATGTGGAATGAAAAAAGACAGATTAGTTTTTGTTACATGATACAGTACTAAAACAGAAAATGGCTGACGCTCAGATGCGTAGTCAGAAAAGAAATCATAGGTTAAGGGGTTAATTCGAAAATGTTCATGTCTTTCAGGAACTTCCATCTTATTTAGGCTCGACTTGATCTTCGTGACGTGTCAATTTCTCTCGTTAAATAGAGATAAAATACGCAGGGGGTAAAGTTAAGGATTGAATTATGGCAGAAGTGTGCCGATACGCGCAAACAGTACACAGCACAAGCAAATATATCGAAAGCGTCTATAGGCACCAATAGCAATGAAAGGGTTAAATTTCCTCTCGAGCTATTCGTCGCTGTTCCGATATTGTGCCCGGTGCATTGTGCTCGAACAGAAACCCTGTTCGTCGCTGGTTAACTGATGATTCCCGGTTGTTGTTCCGCGTCCAAACGGCTGAAAAATATAGATTTTTGTTTTCGCAACTCGTCGCTCAATCGGATTTCCGGTGAAACGAAGAAGCCGCGTTTCGTTCGACTGTGATGAGCTTCCGTTCCTCGTTGTTCGATACCTTTCGATTTTTCGTAACCATTACTTCGCGTATGCGTGACGTGTGGAATATTGGTTTCGATGCGGAATGATTTGTTTCATCGTTGAAAAGAGGCGTTCAGTTTGACGAACACGTGTTTGTTTGAAGAGACGATTTCGTAGGAAGATTGTATATGTTGTTTTTGGAAAAATGTACAGGGCGTGGGAGTGCTGTTTGCACGTACTCGTGTGTTTCAATTTGTTTGGGTAAATTCGGTGTATTGCCTCTACGACAACGACTCTTCGATATTGATTAGTCGACTGCAAGTTTTCGTGCAAATTTTTTTTTTTTTTGTGTAATATCAGCATTCAGAGTTGGATTTTTTAGGCTAATGCGATGGTACAAGGCTTAAACATTAGAGTATTTTGTGTATGATGAGGACACTTTCGTTGAAGAGACCTTACATTCCTTGTTTGAGGTCGATTGGTTAAATGTTCATGCAAATGCGTATTTTTATAGGTAATCGGTAATAAAGTCGGACCTGGATAGAAATTTGTTTTATGTTTAAAGGGTTTTAACGTGGTTTTGAAAAGGTGTATTGAAGATACACGTGTAACGTTTATTAGGGAACTGAAAATCTGTGTTTTTAGTATACCTGTACACGGGTATTTAAATACACGTATACACACGTGTATTTACGTATTTTACTTCGTGTAATGTTTATAACACTGGTACCCGTGTATTTAGAGATCTTCACTTCACATGTACTTAAATACGTGTAATTTCTGATATAATACACGAATACCCGAGTGTTTAAATGTATTAAAATTATGTTTCCGCAGATAAATTTTTGTAAATTTGTGTAACTAAAAATTACACGAATTAAAATATATCTTAATACACGTGTACTCGAATACTCGTGAAATAGAAACGTTTAGTTTTAACCATGTACCATTTATATTGCATATTCTGCATATTTCATGTTTTGCACTTCCTTTTTTAAGAACATACGCAAAATTATATTGTATATTTCATATACGTTTATCATATTACTATACTGTATATCACATATTTTCTATTTATACGTTAATTCTAATTTTATACTATTTTTAATATTATATTAATTTTTCCAATATAGAAAAAATGCTTACAGTTTACTGAAACTTAAATAATAAAGGTTGTTCGGTCCCGAGCACCGCGGCGTGGGGCCGGCAGGACGAGTGCATCAGCGGAACCGTGTTACAATGTCGCGATAAGGCCTTCGACAAAGGGATCCCGCGAGAAACCGAAGCGGGACCGCGGTTGCCGAGGCGAGAGGGCTCGAGTGTTTTTTCGCTTGAGGGGACTTGTGTTGGGTCCTGCGTCGCATGGGCCGCCAAAGGCGATGATCGCTCGACGTCTTCCGTATCGCATCACACTTACCACCACCACGTCGGGTGTGGACGGCTCCGTGTTATAAAGCACGGAGGTTTCACCCTCGACAGGGATTCTATCGAGAACATGCTTATTGAGAACACGTCTAAGTACGCTTAGTCATTTATAAATTATTCGAGTGAAAACATCTGTGTACCATTATTTCTTGTATTCAAATGTATAAACAAAGTGTATTATTTGTGGGAATTATTTATTTCTTTCATTTCAAATGAAATTTGGGTACAATGTAACAGTTAGTTTACGCTTGGTAGCTCATTTGGAATAATAAGTCATTTATTTAAAAAATATGAGACATAAAAGAGATTGCACTTGAAACAAAAACAAAAATATTGTTTGCAGGGATAATGTACTTTTAACGAGGGTGCGGCAGGACTTTGAGTGAGGTACAACAGTTAGTTTGAACAGGGTGGTTTCTTTTGAAGTGATGAGGGTTGAAAGAGATTGCATTTAAACGAAGGTACAATGTTTATGGAGCTAATATATTTCTAATTAAAAAATGATAAATTTGGAGCAAATGATTGTTAGAAGCCTTTTATAGCGTCTAGTTTGTGTCGTTTTCATTGTATATACGGATGAGTAGGTTTACATATATTAAATAAGTTAAGATGGAGAAAATTAGGGACAGAATTTATATTTATTTGTTTAAACTACTGTGAATTGTTTTATAATTATAAAATACAGAACTAAAATGCTTTCAATATTCTGAGCTACAAAAATATTAGTTGGCTTGTTAAATATTTAATAAGGGCAACGTATGTTTCTTAAAAATGTTCTAAATTTGTAATAATAAAAGTAAATCTCTCCATTTTTCTGAATAATTTAAGAAAAAGGTTTTAGTAGCATATGTCATACATACTTATATTTGAAAGAAATCTGGAATATTTAATACAGATTTTATTAGAAATAATAAATATCTTTGAATAAGACTGAAATAAAAAAGTAAATTCGATAAATAATTCAAAGTCCTCTTGCAAATATTAATAAAAACTAATGTCATTTCGTTGAAAAACCATATTTCATATTTTTCTCTCTCTAACAATTGAATACATTTAAACCGAATTTATTGACAATTTATCTGCAAAGAAAATTTAAATATTCAGTGGAGTTTTTACTAAAAGAAACAAATCCGTGTATAAAATTAATTAAAAAAATAAATCCGACTGGAGCTTTATATAAAATTCAATATGAATTTAAATAATTCTTCGGTTTATATTCAATTTTGTATTGGAAAAGCCACCATAAAACAAAAATACGTTACTGTAAAATCCTCATTAACATTACTTTTAAGCTATTAATAATCGTATCTTTTTTAAGTTACTACTAGAATAGGAAAAGTTTAATAAAATTTTATTTTCTCAATCTTTTATCCAGAATATTTTTCAAACCATCAATTATCGATTGATCAAATTCAATTTGTTAACATATTTCCAAAAAAAAAACACTAAAAAATATTATCATTTTCACTATGAACGTATTTCTTACAAAAGGTTCATTATTTTTGTCTACCTGATTATGAAGTTAATGACCGACGCGTTAGAATAATTAATCTGATAATTAATCCAAGTAAGTGTTGGAATGGTGAACGATAGAAATTAGACGTGAATGAATAGGGGGGAAAAGGAGGAGCCTTTTAATACTTTCATCATTTAGCGCATTGTTCCGTGGATATCGACGTCCTACCTACTCTATGTCTAAAACTTATCGATTTCTCGTCAGGAAACTAAGAGCAATGTCTTCAACACGCCATTTAACCTTCTGCTTCAATCTGACGAACCGACACTGCGAAGATTTCCGTACACTTTCTGTGCTTCAAGGAGAAATACAGGCAGACGTTATGAAAAATCTCGTCTCTATCGTAGGCGATAAAAAAGGAGAAATTCTTCAAGACTCTTTCAGAGTAAAAAGAACACTTCCTTACTAGCCTTTGAAAACTTTCTTTCACTATAGTTGTAGATTACTTCGATAGTGCTATACTGTGCTCGAAGTAATTAAAAAATCATTTGTTCGAAATGTTTCACAATTTAACAGTGTAAATTGATCTATGATTTTCATCGAAATTGGTACGTTTTCGTATAAGATGTAAAAGTAAAGAAGCATTAGGTATTTTGAAAGTTGCCGGGGTTTTAAGGCGTTCATTTTGAAGAAACGCAACTCCGTTAAAATTAAATACTATTATTTAAAATAATTTCCATATTGTTCTATACAATTTTTGCAAAAATTCTAATCTCTCAGAGCAGTGTCGTTCAGTCATTGCCCGTACGGGCAGCCTATTGGGCTTCCCCGGGCAAAAATAAATCGGCGAGCAACAAGCCATGCCCACTCGGGCAACAAACCACGCCTTCTCGGGCAACAAGCCACACCTTCTCAGGCAACGGTGCGTGTACTGTTCGCAGTTGACAAGTTGGCAGACGGAAGGAATGCGGGTCTCATTAGTTGTAGCAGACACACTCGTAAAGTAAAAGAATCACGCATTTTTATTATTGGTCGAAACGGTCACATCTACTACTCCATCGCGAGAATATGAAAGGTGGAGCGAGTGGCTCACTTCTCTTGCCCCTGTGTCGTCTTATTGCCAACTTATCAGCTGCGAACATGTATGTAATAACCATCGTCCGTCTTAAAAAGGATCTATACCTATTCGCCCTCAGTTATAAAAATTCGGATTTTTATGTACGCAGAATTAATGCTCTTGTTGGCAAAATTATTTTCAATAAAAATGTTACATTTTAGCGACGTTATGTTTTTTCAAAGTGAACCAATTAAAACCGTGGGAACTTTCAGGTTGACCTAATATTACATTTAATTTCGATGCTTCTGCTGTGAATTGTATTTACCAAACGATGACAATATCGTTCACAGATGGGGAAAACTAGTGTGCCAACTGGATCATCTCCAAAAAACGTATACTGATATTTTATTTTTCATTCAAGTAAGAATAAAGTATTCACGTAATTTATACTTCGAATAATTCACTTTTGCAAAGACATTTGTGGACATTAAGAGATAAAAGAGGAACAGAGATTTGTTCAATATTTTATAACAGGCAATTAGTTTAATTTGAACGTTGATTGCACTATAATGAGAATATTTTCGAAAAAAAGAAAACATTTTTCATAAAATAGATCAAATAAAACGTATAAGTAAAATACTTTTGAAACGAACTCTCTTACTACTTTCAGGGTTGATTTTTATATTTATATTTATGTTTCAACGTTTATCTCACGCTGTATATCTGTTTATGTTACCCTCGAGATAGACACGAAATTTCAACTTTGTTATTTGAGTCATTTTCCACACTTGTTGGGAAATCTCATTACCTCGTTACTTTAAACAGTGCACATACTACATAATTATTGTTGTTTCAATATTTCTCCAATTAACTTCAATTGTATAACTAATTACAATATCGTTTTAATAACTGAAACCGCCCTGGGGTATTCCTCACACAATGCAACTCCTGTTGTTTAGCTTCCATTACTGACACGCAGTAATAGTAAATTATAATTTCAAGTATCATTTGTTATTGTCATATTCCCCTTTTCTGTCGTTCAGAAAATTTTCATCTCAGTTCTAACATGAAGATTTCACATAATAAAGAATGCACAAAGTGAACGGAAGCTAGAGTTGTTCCATTTTAATCAACCGTGTATTTTTCTTCGTCGAAATTACAATACTGAAGAATATATAAAATATATAAAATAGGAAAAGATGCTCTTTTTAAACGAGCTTTACTTCCAGAGCTTCAGTTTACTTCTTAGAGCTTTTCAGAGATCTTTTCAACGAAAATAGACCCACAGAAGGATCCACTAATGAATTAATTTATTATTATTTCAAAAATTTCATTAGATGTCTAAAATGTCTTTCAAATCATATAATAGTAACAGCGATTACTTCTAACGAATCTTTCATTCCACAAATAAGTTTAATAAAATAATTAATTTTATCATTTATATTTACATTTGTGTTTTTGTGAAGTTTACACCATTAAAAATTGATAATATTAAAAAGAAATTTTCAAATTCGATGAAATTGATCATGATAACTGATTTATTTGAAAACTTCGATTCGAAATACAAATGTACTAATTAAATTGATAATTCGCGGTTCTGCGTTACGTTCTACGACCACACTTTTCTTACATTGAAGTTTCGCTCAATGTAAATTATATTAAACCAGGCAGGTATGTTTCCTAATTACGGAAACATGAAATCGTAGTTTAATTAGAAAGTATGTACCTTCGGAAGTAGCTCATTAGACATGGAGGAAGAAAATATTAAATGTCACTCAGATCGGTCATTCAACTTTTATATCATATTAATATTGCAGAATATTCTTGACTCTATTTTACATTTTTTCCCTACTTTCTTCCGGAACACCATCTTCTCCCGAGACCACTCAGTGTAACACAGATTTCAAGGATGTCGCGACGCAAGGCACTTGCAGTGTTTAGATGTCGCTCAAGCGTATTTACACGTCGAATTGTGTAAATGAGTCGAATGAAAACTTTTGTTATGACAAATTAATTATACATGAATTGAATGTCTGGTGTGCGTGTGTTTTTTAATTGTTGTATTACTAGATAGAGAATGAAAAATTAGTACTTCGTGCAACCTGCGAGATACATTTAAAAATTTAACAGTTGGCGTGCTTTTTCACGAAAGCTAACTTCGAGAAGGTTCAGAAACGTCACACCCCCGAAGAAGAAAGCAGAGAGTCGTAAATTCACGTGAATGGCTATTGAGTAAAGCCTGCTAGCTGCAGAAGCTGTGAAGCTGAAATAAAAAGAAGACTAAAAAGGAAGCATCTCGTTGACCTAATCATATAACAATAACAGATAACTATTGTAAGCTGAATGCTGGAAGAATTGATTAAATGTCTAGCTGGACAAATTGTAATCGCTGCATACTTTAAATCGAACGGTATTTCAACAGGAAGAACATTAGAAATCTATTGAAAGAGTTTAATTTGGGGGTTCCCAGATCACGTTCAACCCATACGGGTTGTTCCCGATTCCTTTTACGACTGTCAACGTCATTCACTTCGACCACTGCTCTCGGCTTTGCTCTCGTGGCAAAAAAGGGCGCTCTTGCTCTTGAAACGGCTGCCCTGGTCTAGACTCTAGAGCAGTGCCGTTCAGTAGGTCTTCAGGCGGGCAAGGGCGCCCGCCGATGCCCGCAGGGCAGAGCTGAGGGCAAAGTCGCAGGCTAGTGATGTGACATCAACACATTGACTGCCACGTTGGTCACCTGTGACCGAAGATTGTTTCCTCGATGGGGACATGGTGGTCATCAGTGACCAGAGTGCCTTAAGTGTTCAGAATAATTAAAATAAAATGAATATCGTCGACTAAAAATTTCGAACCTCACAGCTAACTAAATGGACATTATTTTGAATTAAAAAAAGAATAATAATAATATCATGCTTAGAATAATGAAAATTTTCTTGTCATATCATTGCACCGTTGCCCGAGAAGGCGTGGCTTATTGCCCGCCGATTTGTTTACACCCCGGGGAAGCCCATTACGCTGCCCGTACGGGCAACGACTGAACAGCACTGTTCTAGAGTCAACCCCTGCTGTTCTCCCTGCTGATGTACCCGCTTTGTGTTTCCCTTAAGACAGAACAAAGGATACACGGGAACCGGCAAGATTGCGAATAAATACGTATGCAAACTGCCCAGCGTGAGAGAGGTCTTACAAGATACTTGGGTGTAAAGGGACAAAAGATAGGAGAAACGAAAAGGAGATCCTTTCCCCGTGGCTAATCCTGGCTTCCATTATTCTCTACGTGTATCCTCTGTTCTTGCTTCGTGTATGGGCCGTCGACACGGCAAGAATCGATTTCTGCCAGCCATGGAAGTTGTTGCACGCCTCCAGTAAACGGTCCGTTTACATTTGCGTTTAAATTGTAACCCAGGACGCCCCCCCCCTCTCTCTCTCTCTCTCTCTCTCTGTCCCTCAGTCTGCTTTAACTCCGAAGTTCCTGGTGCATCGATCCGCATGTGCATTCGAGTTCTAGACGAAAAGGAGAATTGCCGCTCTTATGTATACACATCTTGAAATCACTGAGATACTGTTCGCGGTTTGTGTACCCGATACACATTTTAGCCGAAACATTTGTTCAAGTATTTTACGCTGACAATGAAACAAAGATATTATGTACGAAAAAAATTCTACTCTATCGTCTGTAAATCATCGGTCATTTGTCAATTTTGAACGGAAGGATTATTCAGGTAGATTTTTATTAGGTGGTTGCATATGAAACGGCGGATTCGCAAATGAAATTTCAAACCTTAATAACGCAGTCAATACTAAATTTTATTAATCGAAATAATCTCCAGAAGATTGAACACACTTTTATTGATGAATGTCAAGCGAATTGAGCTATTATTATAAAAATCTGAATTTTTGCAATAAATTGTGCAAACCTATTTTTAATACTAGAACAACAGGTCGAGTCGAAATGACTTATTAGCGACTTTTCAAAAGTGAATTTTTATATAACTAAAACGTGATTAAAAAATTAGATACAAATAGAAGTATACATAGAAAAAACAGAGTCAGAATGCTACAAACAATAATACTTACCATTATTGAACATTCACTTTTCTTTTTTTTAGAAAGTTGCTAATGGGTCATTTTAGTGTTAATCATTGACACATTGTTGAGTATTTATTTTGCTAGAAAATGTTCTAAATGCTTAAACCGACGTTGCGCTGTTCGTTCACTATCCCAAATGCTGTACTAATATTTCGCGTTGCCTCTGCTGTACCATGTCCTAGTTTGAATTCGTAAAAGACAATCACACAAATCTGATTAGAATCCATAACCTCAACCTAGCTTTTCCAACCGACCAAGTTTCGTATTCAAAACAATTGGCACAAATAGAACAAATATTAGGGAAATTATTTCAAATAGAAATGTTCAATTTCAACGGAATGGTTTTTTCAAAGTGAACGAGTTAAAATCGTGGGAACATTCAGGATGACCTCAGAATTGTGCATTCCTGTGAAAGGTAGCGTAAAATTGTCAATGATGTTCAACAATTTTCTGTGACATAGAACGTACCGAGGAAACAAGTGAAGTATATAATAGAAACACGAGAATCGTAAGAATTTTAAAGGAACAATATTTGTTTTTCAAATTATTTATGCGAATAATTCTTCTCTCGCTAAAATAGCAAATTTCTCAAATTTATTTATCTCAATGTCTCCCACTGATATTCGGATACTCTTTAGAACAGTACAACTCTTTCAAAATCGAACTTAACGACTTGACTTTTTTTGAGAAATTAGGATTAGTATGCTAGATGACGTGTGCAAAAAATTTTGAACAAATTGCAACGCATTTTTCAAATTTTCATTATGGACTCAGACGAAGAATTTGTTAAATGTGACCTTTACAATTTTCTACGCGATTTCCACAAATTGCAATCTTTTCAAAATTTTCTACACACGTCATCTACTACACTAATCCTTCTAACTTCTCAAAAAAGAACTCAAGTCGTTAGGTCCAATTTTAAAAAAGTTATACCGTTTTAAAGAATGTCCGAATATCGGTGGGAGACTCTGTACGTATGTATTTACATATCTTACAATTTTCTACGTAATTTCCACATATTGCAATTCTTCCTAAATTGTTTGCACACGTCATCTAGTATACTAATCCTTCTAACTTCCCAAAAAAAATTCAAGTCGTGAGGTCCAATTTTAAAAAAGTTATACCGGTTTAAAGAATGTCCGAATATCAGTGGGAGACTCTGTACATAAGTATAAAGTAATCTTTCTATTAGCGAAACATGCATTTCTGACTACTTGCCGAGGGTAGACAATTTATAAACACGTATACCAATGAAACCCAAACTGTGAAAGTCCACAAACTGCGTATTTTCGCTTCGTTCCCGATTCCCTGTTCCATGAATTCACCATTCGAAACGTGACCACAGAATCAAGCCACGCGAACACACCGGAGTGATATTCAATATGACAAATAAGATGGTTCGTGTCAGCCGCTTTTTATGCAGAAAAATCCAGGCGTTCGCCGGTAACCAGAACACTCGACCGCATTTAACCACGCCTCACTCCCTCCTTCATAGGCTCTACAAGCCTCGCGACATTTGCATTCGCGCCACTTTTTTTCTCTTCTTCTCTTTTTTTTTTTCACGCTTCCAGGAACTTCGTTCGAACTCTTTTCCCCCGTTCTTCGCCGCGAAATTCCCGGCCGACAAATAAATATTAACGAAGCGTGCGCGGCTTTAAAACGGACAATGAATTTCCCGAATGTCCTCCTCTCGGCTGCAAAATATCAGCATAATTTGACGCGCTTGATGTTGACGCGCGCCCATTTTTCCGCAGGTCGATGAAGCGAAATTATCGTGGCGCGAAATTATCGCGTCGTTGATTCGCTGATTGGATCCGCTGGTGTGAGTCCGGCAATTCCAATTTATGACGGCGATGTTTCCCGTTGTTTCTTTGTATTTTTCAAACATCGCGTCGCGCGGAAATTATTGTTGGACCCGGTTGTTCATTTTGTCGCCAATTTCATCGATAGTTTGCCGCTCCTTTGCTTTAGAAGCTTCGAAACAGGAAAGAAGTTGTATAGAGTTATTAGAGAATTTTCTGATCGAACAACTAGTTATCGATATATTATTTCAATGAATTTTATTTTTGAGTAAGCTCTAATTCGAGTTGTGAATATGTACATTCCGATTAACATTTGAGCTGTTTATCTTGAAAGTGGTGCAAGTCCATTTTTTGTTTTGACTACAGATTATTTGCAGATATTAAGTTTTATCGATTGTTATCATTACCTTCGTTTTTTTTTTTTCAAAAATGGACTTGCCTTACTTTCAAAATAAACGGCTCGTTTATCTTCTTAGGAATTGGGTAATGTGGCTGAAATATGATTTAGCTTCAAAGCACTGTGTGCATGTAACAAGAATGTAGATTATTGTATGTATTCAAAGTTAACTGTAACAAAAGGTTTAAAAAAAATTAGTAAGGAAAGTGTGGAGTACATGTAAGATTTGCATGTAATATAGTTATCGTTGAAGCATAATACAGCGAAAATGATCGAATGGAGATTTGTGTGTTGTATCACAGTTTTTGTTGAAAAAGTATCAACGTTATCCACTTCAGATTTTGTAATCCCTGAAAAAAAGTCTCTGACATTTTATCTACTTGTAAGTTCAAGGTAAAAAAATGAAAACACAAGTTTCACGTATCGAGATATTTTCCAGCAAGTGCGGAAAATGGTGTCACTTAAATTATCGCTTTCTACTTGATAGCCCAAAAGAGCTCTTTTCTCCGCATTTTGCACGACGTTCTGCAAAAGTTTCAAGAATTATTTTTAAATGTGTCAGGGACTTTCGCGCCACCTCGTGTTTTTTGTTTTATAAAGAATGAAACTAATATAATTTGTTTATTATTTTTCTTGCAAATGTTGGGAATTTATCACAATTTCTGTACTTGTCCATTCGTTTCTAAAAGGAAATTAATTTCATTATAATAATGTAATAATTTTATTCGACTATTGAATATTGAAATAATTTAAATATTTATGGATTCTTGTTACGAGGAAAAATTCATTTTATGCTTCTTTAACACGGAACACACGGAATAAATAAAGTAAACATAAAAGCCAAGTAAACGGAGTGATCAATATAATAAAAATTCAAAGGAACAATATATTTGTAACTGTCAATAACATGTTTACAAAAACAAATACAAGATTTCCAGATATTAATAGCTTCTAATTGTAAAAACAACACATTTTTCAAAAAAAATATCTTCCCAATGTCACATTCCACTCTATTTTACACCTCTTCAATGCTTTTACGTGAAAATAGCGAGCTTCTGTGACGTAACACGTCTCCCCATCTGTAAGAGCAGAAAGATTTCCAAGCGCTAAGTACTTGCTGGGATGCGAAAATCGAGAACACCCAGGCGCTATATTTCCGCGTCGATGCGAAAAAGCGCGAGCCATTCGTCGCGCGAGAAAACTGTACGCGACGAAAGTTCGTGATTTAAGGGTACTTTGGAAATCTTTCAGCGTTCCTCGTGAAACATGTTGCCTATTCTCGCGTCCCGCTCAAGTTTTCTTTCAAGTTTAGCCTACTTTTAACCCGCTTGCCGAACATGGTAGAGGCTCTTCGTGATGAATTACTTTGCACGATTCAGGCTCAACGATTAACCATTTCAACATTGAAGCATTTGAAATTAAAGAACCAACAGACTATTCTCTGACTGACAATTTCTAAAATAGTTTCTCGTGTCATGAGAATTATGAAGAATATGAGAGTACAGCGATAATTTGACGAAAATTCGAGTTATAACTACAGTGAAGAAACAGAAATTACAATAGAGATATCTAATAACGTATGCGTTCTCTGGTTTACATATGTAGCGCAACGGAATCAGAAAAATCGGGGCCCACACGCAGGGACTCCGCCTCACGCATGCGCGTAACACTGCTAACTGTGCTACATAGTCTACCAATATACAATTTTAAGGCTAACCACTAAGGTTAAAATCACTCGTAAATTATTCATCGAATGAAACATTGCATAAGATAACATTTACGCGAAGTCAAGGAATTTCTACGAGCACATGGATCTCTATACAGTACTGATATTGACTTTAAGCTTTTTTATAAATAGAATATGCACCAAGTTTCATCACTGAATAAAAAAGTATTGCAGTACTGTACATCTAAAGGGGATAATTACTGAAATATTTCGAATAAAAAATTTCTGTTACATTCGAGAACAGAAAGTACGCTTCCGCATTTCGCTTGTCTGTTAAGGAAGGTTCATATTTAGCGGATGGAAAAAATCGAAATCTGTTTCTCCACATTTTACGTTTTACTGCAAAATTGCTCCTCCGAATTTAACAAATTGTATCTACGAGCTCTTAAATAGCACAATAATCAGGAAAGCAGAAGATTATCACTGGAAAATGTGAAAATGTTTTTCCAACTGCCAAGTACGATTTTTTTCGAAGAACTGAATCGATCGACTCGAACACTTGATTTTTCCAAAAATTGATAGTTTTTATAAGTGCATGAACCCAGAAAAAATTTGTCTTTCATCTTGTTCACCCTTCGGAACCATAACCAGAGAAGATAATTACACGGCCCACCCTGTGAGATCTATAGATTTCATGACGTCTCGATATTAACAAAAACCCTCAGAATGCTTTTACGCGGAAAAGATATATTCCACTTATCAGGAAAGCGTGTTTTCATTAAGAAAACCCGTTTAACCCGACTGGAAAGCATCGCAACGTGCACACAAAGGTCCCGCTTCTGACGTTACCTATTCTCGATGTTTTTTACGGTCGACATTTTGCACGGCATACTTTCCACAATCAGCATTGTTATGCCAAATAATGGCCAGGCTGGTGTACTTTTGTGCAGGGGCGGTCCGTAAATGGCGTACGGACGGGTTGGCCGCCGCATCGTTCGCTGCCGTTTCACTTTTCACGTCTATCCGAGTCTTTTATCGCTCGTTATTGAAAAGGGGCCAACGGGCATGGGCCGTCAACCAAAAGAGCAACAGTGAGGCGGCGGTGTAAGCATTCGAGGGAAATTTCTGCCGGTGCGGATATTTTCTGCCGCTTAAAGCGGCCTTTCAATTCCAATATCTGTTGCTAAGAGCCGCTTCCGGGGACGAGCGGTGATTCTATGATCCGGAATTCTATTCGTTGTTCCACTGAATAAAACTTTCGTCTTTCTTTCCACTCACCGTTTGTTCCGTGTGTTTCGAGAAGTTTCACGGAGGGAAATGCAACGCGAATTTACGCGACGTCGAATTTCAGAGGAAATATAGGATATCGAGATTTAACCGTTTCGACGATTTTTTCCGAGGTTTAAATGGATATCGTATGCGTCTGTTTCGTTTTCTTCTCGGAGTTGTATTATCTTCGGTTTGTTTGGCTGTTCGATTTTTGCTTTGCAAGCTTTCTCCTAATTTCACTTACGCATTAGATTTTCTCTGCATTCTTTCAACAAATAATGCTTCTAATGCATGTTTTTATTGCGTCGGGAAATGACGATCTTACAATTCTCTAATACTTTTGATCTTGTTTTTCTTTTTCAGCAAGAACTTGGTAATAATAATAACGAGTCGAGTAGAAGCTGATATTTCCTTTTCTGTGCTTTTATAATTTGATCATGATTACTCTTTATTGCGTCGGGAAATGACGATCTTACAATTCTCTAATACTTTTGATCTTGTTTTTCTTTTTTAGCAAGAACTTGGTAATAATAATAACGAGTCGAGTAGAAGCTGATATTTCCTTTTCTGTGCTTTTATTATTTGATCATGATTACTCCACAATATTAAACACAGTCATCCTGGAAACATTGTCTGCACGAAGAAGAATATCCGACCATAGCTTTATTTTTAATTTAATAAATAACCATATTGATTGTCCCTCTCTCCTTATGCAAATCAATTTCTACGTACCTGAACGCGTATTGAGATCTAGAGCGGGATTACAAATACTTAAATATCATACATAAATATCTACATATGGATTAATTAATCCAATAAATCGCATTATTGCTGACTCTAGCACTCTCTATAATCGTATTGACTTTTTTAGTGGGTCTTTACACACTTTTAAAAGACAATTACGTAGGATTATCGGATAATGTACCATGAGTTTTTGTGCGTGTCCCTTCTTCGTTATGTTATGCAAAGTCTTTTTTCTTTTGTGCAAACATTTATGTACTTGTTCAC
Source organism: Habropoda laboriosa (assembly GCF_001263275.1). Taxonomy (NCBI): domain Eukaryota; kingdom Metazoa; phylum Arthropoda; class Insecta; order Hymenoptera; family Apidae; genus Habropoda; species Habropoda laboriosa. Next base: position 846,141 of record NW_017100256.1, on the reverse strand, counting down.
CATTAACCAATCTGCGTGTCCTAACAAAAATTCCCTCTCACGGACATCCGAGACGCGACGTCGGAGAGTCAGTCGTCGAGTAGTCGTAGAACCACCACAAGGAGAACCAAGGAGCAACCAGTTCAATCTACAAGTCCCAATCATATTGGGTGGTCCTTCGAATCATTATCCAGACGGCACAACATCGTGCAAACACTACAAGGTTCGAAAGTTCATCGCCACAACCACCGTTGATTATTATAATTACGATGCATTCTTATTTACGACAAAAATTACAATATTCTTTCAAATATCATTGTCTCTTATTTTTACGACATTACATATATTTTTGATTTATTTCAACTGAACTAGAAATTATCATAGAATAATTTCACGAATGCACACAATTTTCATAGTTTCACGGAAATTTGCAAAATGTTTGAAAATACGTTAACATGCTTCTTTCCTCGATAGAAAATGTTGGAACGTGTTACATTGAACGCTTTATTAGAAGAAACAGAGTAGAATTTTTCGCGGCATGGAAATACCGATGGCAAAAATTGAACTACGTTCACACCTGTCTGAAACAGCTGACAAAATTGTACATACTGGCGGAAAAATACAAACAAGAAGATATTCTTTCTCTTCCCTGCGTCCAACAGGGAAACAATGTCAGTAAAAATTGACGTTCTATTTGTTCTTTTGAAAAATTAAAAAAGTCAATTTAAACGAGGCATTCACATCTCTCGTGAAAACTCGTACTGTTTTAAGGGAGAACGCGATCAGAAATTCTGCTCTTGACAGAAATCGAGTTTAGTACAAAGGCTTTTGTCACTGTGACGTGTAAGTTATTAAAATTTTATCGAATTTCACCATCAAGTTTTTCGGATAAGATAAAATTAATCGAAATTTTATCATTTTCAAGCAACTAAGTTAATGAATATTAAGATAGAAGATTGTATAAATTTATCCAGGCAAGTTCTAATTACAGGAGAAACGAAGAGTCTGAATATTTATGGTGTAAACAAAAAGTGTTTGCTTTTACATATACAAAACATATATGGAATATGTAATAAGCAATATTGAAAATATGCTATGATAATGGAACCTTTATTATTTGAAGTTCGATAAATTACAAGCGTTCTCTTTTTATTAATTGTAATTAATTGATGACATTTATCAATTAAAATTAACGTATAAGCAGGAAATATATGACATATGCTATAGTAATGTAATAAACGTATATTCTTAAAAAAAGGAATGTAAAACATATGAAATATGCGAAATCTACAAAATAAATAGTTAAAACCCTCTAGTAAAACCCTCTAAATTCTTATAAAACTATGCATTTGCACGAACATCCACAGTTTTCTCATTAAACCTTTGAACTCCTAATTTTATTTTAATTTTATTTTCATTAGCTTATTATTTTAAGTGTTTTATTAGATATCTTCTTCAAAAGACAGCTGGCTGATAGGAACCAACTCAAACTATTTCTTTTATATGTTACATTTAAGGTCACATACATGTATATTGTTTATCTAGGTAAAAAAAGCATTGCGAAATACAAGTAATATTAAAAATAAATAAATCGATGTCGAGTCACATTCGACAAATGAGTTTAAAGGGTCGACAGGTACTAATTATATTTATGTAACAGGTGAAAACTAAATCGATTAAAATTAAAACGATTTAGGTAACTAGTGAAAATCCGAGCTTTTCAAATGGTTGTTTCCTTTAAAAGAAAACTTCAAGAAAACAATCAACGTTTATTCAGTGAAATATAGTAAACTATAGTTGCTAACAACCATAACGTATCTAGCATTACAAGCTACAAACTACACTTTCACTTTGTTTCATAGTTTCGTTAAATTAAATTCCACGAATAATTACATTAGCTCAAAAGAACCAAAGAACCAAACTGCAGAAACAATAATTTTCTCTCACGATCTTAATTAAATCACCAGACATAACCCTTGCGTAGACAACCAAAATGTTCACGGTTGTATCAAGCTCTAATCTCTAAAGTTGCATAAATTGTTATTTTGGAAACGTAGATCGACGTGAAAATATCTGAAAAATTGGGATCCCAGGCGATTTCGCTTTCAGAAGACCATAAAAAATTGTTAAAGAAAAATATAGAAATCTATACCCAGTTTGAAAAGCTCCAATATCTAAAATTGCATAAATTTTTATGTTGGAAATATTTCGTACCGTCCTCTTATTTATTCGGTTACAAGGTGTCACGGTCTTTTTTCAACCCAATGCGTAATGGGATGAAGATTGTAATGACTATGTTTAGTGTGGTTGCTCGGTTATAAGTTGCTTTATCGTGAAGCCGTGGTTCGGCTTCTTGTTACAAGGCTCCCTTTTTTTTTACTGATTCTATGTTAAACGGGGCTGCTTATATACATTTTTCCGTAGCTGTAGGTTCGAGGAAAGGGCCAATCAACGCCTTTCCCGAAGTAAGGTCTCTTTCGCGAGGTTCTATTAGCAGGTAGAGATCGGCGCCGCAGGTCAACGTGGGAGGTCGTCGGTCGCGTCAATGTTTCGTGTTTGAGGACACAACAGGAAACGTAGATCGACGTGAAAATGTCCAAAAAACGGGGATCCCAAAGCAAGACCATAAAAAATTGTTAAAGGAAAACATAGAAATCCGTACTCGGTTAAAAACCTCCCCAAAAAATTTAAGAAGAAACTTGAAAAAAAGGAAAGTGCGCCACGTGGAGGCAAGAAAACTGGCGAAACGTGACGATCCTTCTTTCTACAGCTTTTTTTCATCGGCATATCGAACGAATTTTAGGGGAAGGGGAAGGGAAACGAGTAACGGGAGCACAAATTCACGAACAATTCCTATCTCTCCCGAACAAACACGCGCTGCGTGGACGCGCGAGAGCAAGCATCAACGCGCAAAGTACACAGGGAATTATCGTGGCAATCGCGTTCTCGCGCCGCGCGATTCAATTCGATTCGACTCGACTTGATTCGCGGCCAGTTGCACCAGCACGGTCCTCAATTGGCACGATTAATTTCCCCGCCGCCACATAAACATAACAAATAGCCACGCGCTGATAAATTCGGCGTGATCAGACGCGCGGCGCGGTCCAGCTCCAACAACTAACATAGCCTGTGTGTCCGAACCAATCGCCGGTATCGATCACTCGGCCACCGGAGAAACGGACCTCGTTGGCTGACCAGAAACGGCTACCACTACTGTTTATCGAACGCCTAATCGAAGAGGAGCCTGGGAATAGGCGTGCCTCCGCTAAGTAATATCCAGAGATGTCCGTCATTTTCACCCAATGGCTCTCTAACGCCGACGTTGTTTGACTGCTGGCAATTTGCGTGTTTAATACGCCAATTTTTACGTAACTTTCTAGTGTACGTTCACATAACTGTTTCTGTTTACAAGGCAAAGGGGTTAATTCTCGTTACTACATAACGTAACTATTTTTCTTGTATCTCGACCAGAATATGGGATGAAGATTGTAATGACTATGTTTAGTGTGGTTGCTCGGTTATAAGTTGCTTTATCGTGGAGCCATGGTTCGGCTTCTTGTTACAAGGCTCCCTTTTGTTTTTACTGATTCTATGTTAAACGGGGCTGCTTATATATGTACATTTTTCCGTAGCTGTAGGTTCGAGGAAAGGGGCAATCAAGGTCCCTTTCGCGAGGTTCTATTAGCAGGTAGAGACCGGCGCCGCAGGTCAACGTGGGAGGTCGTCGGTCGCGTCAATGTTTCGTGTTTGAGGACACAACAGGAAACGTAGATCGACGTGAAAATGTCCAAAAAACGGGGATCCCAAAGCAAGACCATAAAAAATTGTTAAAGGAAAACATAGAAATCCGTACTCGGTTAAAAACCTCCCCAAAAAATTTAAGAAGAAACTTGAAAAAAAGGAAAGTGCGCCACGTGGAGGCAAGAAAACTGGCGAAACGTGACGATCCTTCTTTCTACAGCTTTTTTTCATCGGCATATCGAACGAATTTTAGGGGAAGGGGAAGGGAAACGAGTAACGGGAGCACAAATTCACGAACAATTCCTATCTCTCCCGAACAAACACGCGCTGCGTGGACGCGCGAGAGCAAGCATCAACGCGCAAAGTACACAGGGAATTATCGTGGCAATCGCGTTCTCGCGCCGCGCGATTCAATTCGATTCGACTCGACTTGATTCGCGGCCAGTTGCACCAGCACGGTCCTCAATTGGCACGATTAATTTCCCCGCCGCCACATAAACATAACAAATAGCCACGCGCTGATAAATTCGGCGTGATCAGACGCGCGGCGCGGTCCAGCTCCAACAACTAACATAGCCTGTGTGTCCGAACCAATCGCCGGTATCGATCACTCGGCCACCGGAGAAACGGACCTCGTTGGCTGACCAGAAACGGCTACCACTACTGTTTATCGAACGCCTAATCGAAGAGGAGCCTGGGAATAGGCGTGCCTCCGCTAAGTAATATCCAGAGATGTCCGTCATTTTCACCCAATGGCTCTCTAACGCCGACGTTGTTTGACTGCTGGCAATTTGCGTGTTTAATACGCCAATTTTTACGTAACTTTCTAGTGTACGTTCACATAACTGTTTCTGTTTACAAGGCAAAGGGGTTAATTCTCGTTACTACATAACGTAACTATTTTTCTTGTATCTCGACCAGAATCTGTGCCACGAGAGTCTGACTCGTTGTTACAATGCAAGAGGTTCGTGAAAGTACGAGAGAACAATTTTTCGAGCGAAAGTTGTTTGCTGTAAAAAGGGGACCATCGTGATACGGTCGTAACGACTTGTTTTTGTAGTAATTCTCTCTTAACATGTACCGCAGTTAACCCTTTCGTTATTTACACTGTACAGTTCGCAAATTTTGCTGCACTTCTAGCCTAATTTAATCCTTAATTTTATCTTTTAAGCATTTCTACCTTAATTCAATGAAACCAATTTTAACACGATACAGATAAAATGAAAGATTTTACGGTTTAACATCTACCCTGTGTCACGTGGGTTACGTGTTAAAATCTGCCGTAGTGAAAGGGTTAACATAAATACAAAGATAGAAGAAAGGTTAACGAATGAACAAGAAATTAAGAAAATTTATCGCGGTCATCCTCGATATTAAATTATCATACTTATGTATACTGCTCTCGGTGGAAACGATAGGAAATGGAACTGTAAAGAAACGAAACGATCAAATCTTCTACATTACAGTTTCATAATATATTTTCATTGTTCAATTTGTGTCAATTTTCATTGTTTCGTGTAACTTTTACCCGAAGCAATTTTTAACGCATACAATATTGTAAGGCAATGGAACATCTATCACATTATCGAGAAGGCATGTCTGACAGCGTACGGGTCGCTTTCACTTGAATTCTCTTTTTCTTGCATTTTGTTTCTGCCTCATATGCTATCCATACAGATCAATCATTCTCTGATATATCTTACTTTGGCTCTTGATATGTGCATTATTTTTAAAGTTTGAAGGAAAGTCACTCCTTCAAGATCGATAAGAACTCTAATAGTGTGTAGCAGCTTTCGATGTTTCTGTTGGAAATTTCGAAACTTATTTTATCATCAAATGTGAAACTTCGATGTAAATTTCGATAAAACAAGTTAATCCCTTCGTGATCAATGCAACGCGTATATCTCACTTGAATATTGAAATAAAAATTGACGAGTAATTTGATACCCCGTTACAGATCGACAAACGAACAACAAATTCTTTGAAAAAATAATTAGGTCACGAAAGGGTGAAACGTCTCAGAATAAAATTTTTCCCCGACAGCAATAAAGTAATCGTTAAAAATGAATTGAACTTCGTTAAACGAAATTCCCTGTCACGACAAAGTCGTTATCGTTTTTCAGTAAAAAAAATTCTCTCTCGTCTATCGGTATTCCAAAAAAGAATGATGCTCTTCCGTTCATCGGATATTCCGAATGGCTTTGGTTCATTTCGACGTAACACTGTTATGAAAAAATTCCTTTTGACACCATTTGTTGTACCGATTAATTACAGCTGTCAGAATAAAAATCTTTATTGTCGACAGGCCGGGAATCACAACAAGGCTACGTTTAATATTAGGTAATCCTGAAAGTTCTCGCAGTTTTAAACCGTTCATTTTTTTAAAAGCAGCCCCATTGAAACGAAACATTTTTATATAAAAAAATTTCCACAATGTTAGATCGTATTATTGTTATAACTTTTTTCTTACTTATACCCATTTGATCGAGAAAAACTGGAACACCCTGTGTATACAACTTCTAACCTGAGTTTAACCCAGTCTCGGTCAGCAGGCCTTCAGGCGGGCAAGGGCGCCCGCCGATGGCCGCGGGCAAAGCTGAGGACAAAGTCGCGGGCTAGTGATGTTACAGACATTAAAGCAGAGTGGAGGAAAGATGCTTGCGTTACAGATCTTCTAAATATAATTCTCCTTCTTAAGACAGGCGACGTTACTGTATACATACATAAATACATACTGTGCGGAGATGGAAGTCTCGAGAAAACGGTACAGATTAGTATGTGCGTCACCAAGTCACCAATAAGTGACGATCGGCGACGAGCGGCCGCTTCTCTATTGTTCTCCACGCGCGTCCACGTTGCGTGGAGAACTTGAGGAACTCTGTCCTTAACGTGTCTTTTCTGCGATCCCACCTCTCACGGTTAAATCCGTCGTTGTGTTACAACAGACCCTATCGGCCAATAGTAGGTGAGTATTGCTTCCACTCTGCCCAATTAAACCCTCATTCCTTCTGCAGGACTTCTTTCTATTTCCGTACAATACTTACACGTACTGTTGCCCAAGAAGGCGTGGCTTGTTGCCCAAGAAGGCGTGGTTTGCTGCCCGAGAAGGCGTGGCATATTGCCAGCCGATCTCTTTACGTCCGGGGAGCGTATTATGTTGCCCGTACGGGCAACGACAGAACGGCACCGCTCTAAGAGAAAGAAAGACGCAAATGAATCACCTCGATCGAAACTTAGTTTACACCCGAAAAAACTCATGCTCAAAGTTTGCTGGCCTACTTGGGAGTTAATTCACTAAATTTCCAAAAACCAGGTACCACTATCATTGCAGAATCATACAGTAACGATTTGTATATAGACTGTCCACCGAAAATTGAAGGTACAGTAATCAGTCCTGGTCAACTGAAAGAACCCTATCCTTTTGCAGAACAACGACAGAAAATTGCATCAATAGAGTATCGAAGTTCTACCTTATTCCCCATATTCCCCTAATTTATCTCCAACCAATTTTCACTTTTTCCGCTCGCTTGCCAATTTCCTTGCAGAAAAACGATTTAGGAAACAGGAGAATATTGAACACGCCTTTCAGCAGTCTTTCTTCTCTTAGAGATTCAGATTTTTATAATACGGCAAAAGTGTATCGAACATTATGGAAATGAATAAAAGTGTTTCACTTCGGTGGAGTTGTTTTTTTTTTTCCAAAATGAATGAATAGCCTAATACGTTAATAGGCCAACTACATTTTCCGGTTGGAAAGGAGCATTATTGATACTGAAGCACGTCTTCGGCGTAGTATTATTAAACGTGGCCAGTTTCACGGGCCACAATGCCACCTCGTAATGGGTGCATTATTCACCGGGACAACGGACGTGTTTCCTTCCCAGTGGAACAAAGGACGCCGAATTAAGAGTAGCACTCGTGATCGTTCGAGATTAATTAGACACTTGTTTTCATCGAGGATGTCGCAGTTTTCGGTTCAACGAGCGGTTACAGTCTGAAAACTGAGGACAGAAGTTTCCGGAAGTGAGCACGCGGTGTTGAAATTTTTCAGGGTCTGTAGATTTAATTTTGATCTCGTATCGAGACAATGGAAAGGTAAGTTTTCAGTTTACGTGTGAAAAACGTTCTTTTCACAGAAGCTTGGTTAAATTTTTTCTCTACGTTTCGACATTATGTAAATTCTGCGAATTACTTTTTACATTGTTATGGAAGCTTCAGAGATATAATACAATTTTTTATCACAGCACCGTGAATTTTATCGTATATTCACTGCGTTCAAATTTGTTACGAATTTAACTATCGTTAATTAGCTATAAAATTGTGCTGACATTTTCTTGCTTGTAGAAGATTCAAATTGTGTTAATAAAAGATTATGTACAATTATCTTGCTGTATTTACAAACATAAGCATCTCAATTTCAAATACAGTGTTTCTGACAAAATTCACCTGCAAATATTTAAATACTTATCAAATTTTACATATTCACATAAACTGATTGATTCTAAAAAGCACTTTTTCGATACAAGTATCAAAGACGTAAGTACCATTAATTTTCATTAACCGATTTATTGTTATTTTTTCTAATATAACCGATCATAAATTTAATAAAAATTTATCGCATTTACGTTGCATCGAAGATTTGTACAGCGAAAGAACGTAATACTGAATTAATGGTAGTGAAAGATCGTAAACTTATTCTCCTCGTTTTCCGTAATTATCTTTTCCATAGTTACATAATAAAGCAGTCGCTGCAGAATAAAACAAATGAGAAAGGGGGAAGAGCTGCATTTAATGCGCACTTCGATAAAAAGCCTATAAAATGCCTTATCGTAACGGGAAGACGTTTTCGCTTTAAAGCGTACATGGAAATCTACTCAAGTTTAATGCGGGTTTTAATTGGATATCTGTAATAAAAACTCGATACAATTTTCTTTCTTTTTTTTTATCACTGCACGAGAAAAAGTTTCTTTCAAAATATGAGAACAATAGCCTGATAATAACCTCGCGTTTAATGCGTATTTCAATGGAATGTCCGTAGTCAGAAACGAAAATAACTTTTTTTTATGCAAGTTTCGAAACTATGGAGAAAAAAGGATCGATACTGTTCAAAAGGAAAGCTTCGTTATTTCAATGTTTTTTTTTTTTTGTTTAATTGCATAACAGAAATGTACACATTGTACAAATTTGAAAATACAGTGTAAGGTAATTCAAAAAATAACAAAAATGCGACTCAAAAATAAGATTCTCTTTGAGAATCATTTCAAGAAAGTACTAAATAATTGCAGTATTAATTTGTACAAAAGTGAGCTTCAAAAATAAATTTCCTTAGTGATAAATAGACTGCGGAATTTTATGCAAATTATAGAAACACGAAATTCTCGTAAACTTTTTTAGAACTCGACAGAAACTGAACTTAAACCTCAAATGGATTTAAATTACAAAAAGGAACATAGTAAAATATGAATTTAGTGTAGCAAATTCAATAAATGTCAGCAGATTTGTAAATGAAGCAGTCTGACAAACGACACGTGACCAGTTAAGGATTAAACGACAATTAATTTTTTCACAATTTTACCCGAACTGATTAGTAAAACAAAAATATATACAATATGACACAGGGGGCATAAAGAATCCTCCTGATAGTGAAAAGGTTAACACTAGGTTTACCGGACGCGTGATTTTGACGTATTTCGAATTTCACAAGGAAAATTACAGAAACCGTTCACATTTCCCTCCTACCTGATGCGGTACAAAATATTGTGCTCTGACGATAAATTAATGTCCGGAGAGTTCCACCAAAGTCGAGTGTATTATAATTGCTGTGTGCGCTTCGAAAACTAAACGAGTTCTGTCCTTGGAGTGTCTATGTTTGCTCTTTTATTAACTAGGTGTGTGTTGTGATTGGTGGCGTGAATGTGGAGGAGGTGGTGGAAGTGTGTAGCGATTGGTTTTTCCGGGATGTTTGAGGGGTGTCTGTCTGATGGTGTGGAAGTGGGGAAATTATTGTTACATTTGTTATATTGCTGTGTACATAGGATTACTGGTGTAGAGGGTCTGTTTTATGGTTATGCTTATCTTTACAAATACTGTTTCTATGGAAAAGGCCGATGTATTGTTCGGTCGTCGGTACGCGTGAACACTACCACTTATGCATATTATAAATTTTATATAAATACATAATATCACATAGTTTCATTTATAAGTTAATAGCGTAATATACGTTGTTTTTAAAGAAAATATTGTAGGAATCGACGGAAAAATATTGAGGGATCCAACGGGAATCGAACCCGGGGACCTTCGGCTTAGCAAGCCGAGGCTTTGCGCGCTACGCCAACCACTCCTTCTATATTCCCCCTTGTCGGTTTCCTATTTGGGTATGGAGGCCCCGATACTACAATATGTTGCTTTTTAAAGAAAATCTGCGGTTTCGTTCACGCGTCAATTCGACGCGTGTCCGTAGAGATAGGTATATAAGAAATGTCCGTAAACCTAGTGTTAAATAAATTAACGAAGTTTGAATAGACAGCAAGTTGCTACAAACAAAATTGAGATGCATTGTAGAACTTATGAGAGAAGGGGGTTATGTAAAAATAGCATTGCACCGGATTTCCGGCCGAGAACGTATCCAAGTAGCATTTCAAATTCCGGTAAAACCTAGTGTTAACGACGAACTAATCTTTTTCGGCTCTATTAACCAGCACAATAAATGCATCAGGTTGCACAAGTACCTAAATCACGTTTCAAAATACGATGGAATTAATGCAGAATAAACATCGAGCTAAACCCTAAAAGCATCTCACAGCCTGATCTCATCGTGGACAGCGAGAGTCAGGCTGGCTGTAAATCCTAATTAAAGCAGCGCAGCCACCTCCGTTGCAACCTGGACGAGCACCTGCTTCTTGATATTCGCCACGTGAGAAGGATCTTCTTAGGCATCGAGGGATTTCGGGATTAGGGTCGTCCAGGACTTTTCCCTCCTGTGAATCCAGCTGCGCCTAGAATCTCCAGCCGAGATTACGTATCGTCGCGGAGAAAATTGAAAAGCCCCTACGTGTTATATTTGCCCTCTCTCTCTCTCTCGAATTATCCTTTTTTCCTTTTAGTATTGCCACGATGTTCCTTTGATCGTGCATCATCGTGCTATTTTCCGTTGAACAATTTATATTTTCTTCTCTGTTGCTCGATCCAAAGCTCCGATTCTGTTAGGTTTCGGTTCATCTTGCAATTCTTACAATGTCTCTTTTTCTTTTTTTTTGAATAAAATTACGACAGATATCGCGACAGAGTCACTCGCCAATTTTTATCAATATCTGTCGCTGGTTCTTCGTAGATCTGAGATTGACGTTGGATAGCAATTTATCTCGTATAGAATGATTTGAGTGTTAAAAAAATTCGTTAAAAATTCTTAAAGGAGCTAAATTTTTACCTGGAAATTTTTGTGTAATTTGCAGTCCACAGTGATTGCAAAAATGTGTGGAAATAAAAAGTAGACGATTTTTGGAGAAGAGGCATTATTTATAGATCATTTTTGCTTTATACTGCTTTCATTAGAAATATTGTTTTCTAATAAAAATATATATCTTCTTTATGACGGTGTTAAAATCGAGTTAAAACAACAAATTATCCTATAACGGTTTAATTGTATTTCCCTTTTCCTGCGAAGGAAAGACGTTAGAGTTAGTTTAGAAATTGTTTGTAGAGTAATGTAAAAGAGTTACGTTTCAAAATCAAATTGGCCATAAAATAGGAAGAACAATAACTCAAAGATGCTATATCAAAATTAAACAATCGATTTATATACTAAACACTATGTCACATTGATGTTATAATAGAACTCACATAGCTTTCGATCTATATTTTCAATCATTTCTAGATACATTCGACACATTTCTTTGTTGACACTACAACTTTCAAAGCCATTAATTCCTTTTTCGAGGCAATTTTAAGTTTACCGTTGAATTTTAAAAAAATGTCGAGGAAATTGAATATTACGCGGCGAAATAACGGTAGAAGTGCATGATTGATGTGGCGTAATCTAATTTTAATATCGTCGAATGAACCTTGCTAAAGAATCAACAACCAGAAGCCTGGAAATTAAGCGTCGCCTGTCCCTTGCGTAATAAACTTATGATGAAATGAATGAGATTTAATTTGAAACAATTATAAGAAAAACATACAGGGTGTCCTGCATAAAACAGACCAACTAATTATCCTCTGATTGCGACGATACGAAAATATGTTTCATACGTAATTAAATGTTTTTAAACAACGAGCATGCTGCAATTTTTTTCAAAGTTTTAAACGAACACATTTTTGTGCTCTAAACGCACATTTTTCAAGTGTCTTTCGCTTTAATTTAATCCTTAACTTTTGTTCCTTGCACACCTTCCAACCTCGATTCAACGGAAGAAATTTAAAAGCGATAAATTTGAAAATTTTGAAAATTAACGCGCAGTCTCAGTTTGTTTTGGACGAAATTTTGTCAGTATGTTCTATGGATATAAGTAAAAAAAAAATGTTATGTAAATGTAGGTCGTTTGAAGCTTCGTTAAAGAGTTATAAGAAAAGTAGGAAATACGAAGGGAATGATAACGAATTTGCGATTACTATGATTGCAAGACAGGAATGGCACTCATAAAAGTAACATTCAACACCTTCAACAATCGTAGACACAGTTTGCAATAAGTGGACTAGATGTACATATCGCTGCTCCATTCTTACTTCGCATCGTAATAACCGCACACCCGTGGAAAAAGTGAAAAATTTCTGTAACATACTTGACAAGTACTAAAGAGATTATACACAACGATAGAAGAAATTAAAATCAGATAACAGTACTCATCAGAAAAATGATTTACACTGCAAATTTTGGCTCGTCAAATTTTTAAATTATTGCATTATTTTCTTTTTCATTATGAATGTTTAAATACGTTGGAATTTTTAAGTTCCAGAAGTTTTCTATACGCTCATGTAATAACGAATGACAACGAAACTTAAGGCAACTCTAGGAAACATGAAAACTAATTAAAAACTGCGAGCATGTGTTTCGTCAAATTTAAAGCAGAGTTAAGATTTAATTACTCTCATTATGCTTCGTAGTCTCATTACACTTCTCTGGAATTCTGTGCACCCTTCCTACACGCGTATCAGATGGACGAAGAATTTTAAATCAGTTGGCGAATTATAGCGGACATTTCTTGTTTGCGACAAAAGAATATTAGATGTTGAATTAATCAATTTAACACATCGTTTGCAGTAATAAACTCTTCACTTATATTACTATAGCATATCGTCCGCTTTATACCAAAGCCACGAATGTTTTTAAAGCTCAAAGTTTCACTTTTTTCAGTCAAAAATGATTTCACAAATTTCACAAATTTAAGTCCGAAACAAAGATGGATATTTGCGAGAAAATTTCGAATATTTTCATCTCCAGAATTAATTCGTTACATTCTGTGTTTAATTGCGAATTTCCATCATTTATCGAATCGCGCGTTCATGCGAATATACTTATTTTGTGTAAAACATTTCGGAGTATAAAAAGTAAATTTCTAACTTCGACAAATTTCAAATTTCAAACGAAAAGTACATGTCTAACTTCGACAAATTTCTAACAATTTACCGACAAACTTGGAAATTCGATTTTACGGTTGCAAAAGCGTCTGATCCTGCTGTACGAACCGGTAGATATATGCGTGGAGAGGAATTGTTGAAAGGCTTCTCGAGAGAGATCCTAATCCCATAAACATAATCCATAAATCCTAACCGTCCAAGCACTTCGTTGCACGGTGAATATCAAGAAGCAAACGCTGATCCAGATGCTCCACCCTCGAGGTTCACTGTAATCAAGGATTGTGGCAGTACGTATCTTCATTTGCAAGCATTTCCTTCACGTAGGAACTTCCAATTGATGATTTGCCAGCTTCGCCCGTGTTAATACATAGGTATATGTATTGTTTGCTGACATTGTTTGGAATTTTTTCAAAAATTCTTTTCAGTTTCGTTCTTTTAACCTTCGGATGACGGTAGTCGGGTCACCGATGACCCGGCGTTTAGACATCTCTCGTTTCAACCAGTATTCTTATCTTCTTATGTTACAATCTGTTTGTTATTTTAATCGTAATATATTTGTGCAGTGTCGTGGTAGTTTAACGTCCGATACCTGGCTTGTGCCGTAAAATCAGACGGCCCCCAATGGCGGAGGATTAGGATACGCCCAATCAGCGCGGTTGCCCAACTAGACCCTCGAAGGGTACAGGTTGAACACTTAACCGTCTAAGGGCCACTTGTGAAGAGGAATCCCCACGTTACGGGTGGCACGGAGCGACTTTCCAACACTCTACCAATTCTCCAGATTGGTCCCGGAGTTGTTCGCAACTCACACGTCGGAGCCTGGAAAAAGGGCCTCTAGCCAGCGTGCGGCCTAACTACTGCCACCTCGAATCCTACACCAAACCCGGTCAGCCCCCGGTGCTGTGGCCACAGGTGCCCGCGCCACACTGGCACGAACCCCTGCTGGCCCAGCCCAGATGGTCAGGGGAGGGCGGAATGCCCGCCACAGCCTCCGACGTGGCTTGGAAAGGCCGGCCGGCCCGAGGTACCGTCTACATCATCGGTGGGATGTGCGTGGGTGGACACCAGCACCACTTCCAGTGGAGGGACCTCACTCCTCTCGGTAATGATAAACCAGCTCGGGCTTTTCCCGGGGGATCGCCAAGCCCCGGACGCCCTTAGACGTCCCCCTGCGGGAAATATATTTGTGCAATTATAATGCCTGATAAAATAAAAAAATGTGGTTTCGCTTGCGTACGAAGATTTTAGTGTTGGGTCATATTTGACCCGGCATCCGCTGCTGTTCGAGAGTTGATAATATTGAGCTTCTTTTAGAGACGAATATCTTTTGATGTAGATATATTTATTTATATACAAAATCTATAATTTTCGAGAGTTTAAGGTGTTTCAAGTAACGACTTCTGAATATTAATAATATTACTAAATGTAAACTAAATGTAATAATAAAAGAGATATTTAAATTTAAATATTTGAAGAAATAATTAATGTTGCACAATTATAGCATCGATGTAATAACAATATTAAATTATAATGAAACGATTAAATTATAATTAAGCGATTAAAATGCAGAAATTTAAGCAGTAAGAGTTCTACAATAGAAAACAATGAAATACATAGATTAAGCATGAAGGTGGTACTACAGTTTTGCACAGATTCTAAAATCTGCAAATGCAATGCTCTTTCAAAGGAGACAATTGACTTTATCGAATTATTCTTTCGAAGTGCAACAGTCTTGATATCTTAAAAATTGAAAGAAAAGTCAAAAGTCAATAGAATTCAGCAGATTTTACTATATCTTGGTATATTTCAGTAAATTTTAATAGAATTTAGGAGATTGCAGTAGATTTCAGCAGAGTTCAATAGATTTTGGTAGATTGAGAATTGTACATCAAATTACCTATTAAATCAGCAACACAATAATTGCTCAATAATATTACCCTATTTTCAAATAAATTCACTTAATTATTCCCGGAACATTCCATTCCATGGAAATCTTCAACTTTAACGAGTTATCCACCTTTAATCTCTTAAGAAGAATTCTCTGGACTCCGGGATAAAGTTAGTGGGCTCGTTCTTTCTCCGAGATAGATCTTAAATCTCACAGCTACTCTCTGACCAATCACGGAATTCTGTTTATTCTGTTAAGAGGAGAATTTTGCGACTACCATTCGGAGACCTGTTTCTTTTACAGATATAACAAGCTTCCTTTATGCAAAGTACTTCAATCATTTAAAAAAAAAAAAGAAATCTTCATAATGAGGCGTTTAAGAAAGGAAATATTCTTATTCCTACGAAGATGATAATATTTCTGATGTACGAGTGAACCATCCACATAGAATGAAACAAAAGTGAATTTTTATAACTGGAAATAAATCACGAGAAGCTTCCAACAGGAATAAACTCTGTCATTAGCGAAAATTAAAGAGGGAAGTGTGAAACGTTGAATCGATAGCATTTATATTGAATTATTTAATATTCAACCCTTTAAATTAGATAATATTTTCAAATTTAATACCATTCTTATTAATTCAAAGCATTTTTACGGATAATATATTATTTTTAGTTTTTATTTATTGTTTCCTTGAGAATATTACGAAATTAATTATAGTGTTGTGGCGGGTACGTCGTCGTCAACAAATCCTTACCGAACCTCGTTCTATTCTTCCACGCGAACTTTCTCTTTTCCAACTCCTTCAGATTTTAGTTTCCGTTCTTTTGTCTCTTCCCGGGTTAAGACTTGCCTTTGTCCTCGAGTAGCCTAAGAAGCGCACATGTGGCATCCAGGTTCGCACGAGGACGAACGGCCCGCTTTCTACGAATTTTCCGTTCCACCACTTTCTCCACTTCTCTCTTTATCTATCGCTACTCCTGTCTCCATGTCCTCACAATATAAAAACCGAGTACGCCTACACCTCCGGACAGTTTGTTCCTTTACCGACCATCGCGACGTACTCGCCGAACCGCTGTCGCCGGGACAATTAACAAAGTAAACGATTGTATTTTCTGGACCAATTGTACGTCTACCATACACTTATACTTTAATAAATTGAGGTGAAAACAGTGTAACGACGTTCCTCACCCACCTCAGTGTTTTAAGTGTACCGTCTTTATATACAGGGTGGACTACGTAAAACAGGCCACCTAATTATCTTCTCCACGAGAAACTTTGTATATTTACTTTAAACGATTTTAAAGAGCGAATAAAATGGAAGAAAAATTTGTCTGATGGAAGAAATGGCAAAAAATGAAAGAAAGTTTCACATTTAATTTAAAATTTCATAGCCCAAGGTCATTCTAGGGTCACATTATTATGCATGCTTAAATGCACACCAATGTCTTACAAATGAAAAAAAAAAAAAGAAAAAATTCGGTTTTCATCTTATTCACCCTTTGAAACCGTTTAAATCACGTATAAAAATTTTCTGGTACCACCGTAGCTAAAGAAGATAATTAGATGGCCCACCCGGTATGTTTCAAGCAACCGATATCGATTTTTCTATTCTAAAATCGAATTACAATTCGACAATTTTCAGTTACTCGTTCATTTCAATCCAAACACGTTACTGAAACTCGACTACAGCGACGCAGAGGACTGTTAAATACAGATTAAGATCGGCGAAATTAAGATTCGCCCTTCCGTGGTATAATTGGTTCATCGAAAATTCACGCGGAACGTCGGTTTCGACGCATTTGGTCAGTTTCGAACTTTGAAATAAACCAGTTTCCTCGAAATTAGGAGCATATGGGACAATCTCACACATTGTATGCGTCTGGTGCAACAGGGTGTTGCGGACCGTATGCAAAATTTAGCGAAGCACTCGAATTCTATTCACGCTATTCATAGTTTCTATCCACCGTTTGCAAACCGCTGAAAACATTTTCCAGGAAAACCAAATGTGTGGTCCGCCGCTGTGGCTGTAAAAGCTGCCGTTGTAACGAAATTTCAAGTTAACTAGACTTCAACAATACTCATAATTACATTTCCACGCTGGTAACAGCGGAATATGGTTAATTTTCGAATTAAAGAAATTCATCGTTGCGACTGTGATTTTAAACAGGTGAAAATTTAGCGGAATAAATGAAACATGCGTGGTTTCTATAATTAGTAATTTGACCAAGGAATTTTCTTTGAGGGAAACAACACAGCATTGGAAGTGGTAATTTGTTTTTAAAAGTGAAAATTTATCGTTTCGAATGCAAAGAATAACCTTCAGATAAGAAGTATTAATAACTGTTTAACAGGATATGACGTTGGTTTGTGAGAACAATTACTGGTTAAAATGATATGTAATTAATTGTTCAGCCTTAGGTGTAATTAGGTTTCTAGTTAATTTTTAATTGGGGTTAGGGTTCTGGTATTCAATAGGCTTCTGAGGGATTAACGACCAATTAGGCTTAACTTGTAGTTTCGAAAGGTGTTTCATAGTGAATTATTTGTTAATTGTTACTTCACCTCTGTGTTATTGAAGCAGACGTATAAAAATCGAGTAATTTAAACGGTGGTATATTGATTATTAAGTAATTCATTTTAAACCTCAACTAGATATATTTCTGAGACACCCCGTAGATTACTATTCCTCACAAAAATGACAATACCGATTCGTCTACAACGAGCGGTTCGTTTCTAGCTACTGAAAGATTAATATTAAGTCCGACGATGCGACTTTTTAATTTAAAGGACACACCATTTGCAAGGAAACGAGTCCAAAATCTAACTCAAAGCCGAAATCCTGCTTCAAAATAAACTTCACCGAAATGATAATCACCGACATTGATGAAACTTTAATTAATAGTAGTACTCAAAAAAATATTTGAAACGTATTTTATTCTCATGTGGGTAATAAACATATTTGGTCAAGATTATTTGAAAAATAAGATGTGGTTGAAAAATACAAAATTCGTCGATTTACGCTATTCCTCTATCTCTAATAGTTTTCGAGATATTAGATTAAACTTTGAGGGCAATTTTCACCCCTGCACGGTGAACGGTTGCTGATATAAAAAAATACGCGTCGAATATTTTTCCGAGAACTACTACATAACCGAAGTTTCATCAATAACGATGATTACCCACTTCGGGATGTTCCCTTGTCAGTCAACGTAGAAACCCTCGATTCGTAATCTAATATACTCCCTACAACCATTTCACCCAATCTTAACATTGGGGTGAAAAAAAGCCATGACGCCTTCCACACAAGAGAAGAGTAGGGTACACAACATTACTTTATTCTTACATCGAATCCTCTTGTGTTAAAAGTAAATTGGGAACAGTGTTTTCCCTTTTTTCTGAATTTTTCCCGTTTCACTAAACTCCAATTAGCAGATATTATATTTTTCCTAATTTCTTGAATTTTTAGTTCAATTAATTTTTCTGTGCAATTTTGAAGATTTCGGCGCTTTCGTTACCCTGTTTGCTTTCTAAAATGGTTAATACAATTCACATCGTTGTTCATAGTTGTCGCCAAACTTCGTCAACTATGAGCTACCAGGTATAAATGAGTAATATTCAATCGTCGTATAAACGTTTCACACTTGGTATTCGAAGTTAGGCAGCGAGACGAGAAAGAAAACTTGTCTCCGGTTCGACGACACGTTTCACAAGAGGTGGGGGGAAATAAAATCGGTTCTAGATGCCCGTAGGGAGCAGAGCTCGTAAGAACTGTTTTGAACTGAAATTAGGAGCACTTTGGGAGCCGAACTTTGGAACACTCGAAGCTGCAGCACGATGATGAATAAACTTAGCTTAAAGTCTGATGAGTGTTTCCAATTACGCTCTGCTGTAGTTACGTATTGAGACGGGCCTCGGTGTGAAGCGGCCTTAAGAACACCGTTAAACGTCGACCAGCAGAGTTACGTGCTTCTGCATCGCGTGCTCGTAGAGCATCATCGGTCACGTTTTCATTCGTGTGCCTCTATCAAAGCGGATACCAGTATCCCGAAATTACATTAATTTCAGCATGAATGTGCTGATAGAATTCGGGACGGTTCCAGATGTCTTGGATCGAAGCTCAAAACTTCCTACTGTTTCGTAATGTTACCCAAGATTTTCGTGTCCGATTGTCTCGTATAATCGTATACAGGGTGTTCGCGATATTTTCTGAACGAAGTACAGAAGCATAATTCACAAGTGAATTTCGGTTTGTTACGCTGTACCAGTGCTGTTCAGTCATTGCCCGTACGGGCAGCCCATTAGGCTTCCCCGGGCGTAAATACATCGGCGGGAAACAAGCCACGCCTTCTCGGGCAACAAGCCACGCCTTCTCAGGCAACAAGCCACGTTTTCTCGGGCAACGGTGTATGTATGTAGTAGTACCCACTGCCCGTCTTAAGAAGAATTATATAACAAATTTTGTTGCATGGAGTTAGTCACTTTGGCTTCCGAATTGCTCACATGTAGGTAGCAACGGATTTTCCATTGTAGAATAGGAAAGATAGACCGTATTTACATGATGTTTCGTGTTTTGAGACGATTCAGCATGACTGACAGTTAGTACCAGTCACAGAAAAACCGTTGGTATAAGTATACTGAAAGCAATGTGGATTACTTCGAAAGCGACCGAAAACAGATATTGCTCAATAAACAATTTGTATTTTTGAATAAAGCATTTACAGCATTATTATGGAACAATATACAAGGTGTCACAATTTTTTCCGATCAAACTTTGTCAGTGTTTTTTACAGGCATAAGTAAGAAACAAATGTTATATAAACATAGGTCGTTCGATGCTTCGTTAAAAAGTTACAACGAAAAATACGGAATGTAAGTTACAGGAGCCTTAGCGAACACTAGCGAGAAAGGTTAACGTTCGTCCGTCCCTCTGGTGGTGGATCGTAGAAGGTACCTCCACAAATGAAGTGTCTTCGAACAACCAAGACTTCGAAATTATCGATTAACGTGTAATTTCCAAGATGTTCATGCTCGAATCAGTTAATACAAGTTTGATCGTTACTAGTAATGGAATGCAAATATAGTATGCATAATTCTCAGCAAAATTACTAAGGAATACTGCTAGGAACTTACACGTCAAGTCGTACTAGGACAAAATTAAACGAACTAAATGAATGACAAAACTGTAAAATCGAAACCAACCGGGACACCCTGTACATTTGTCTCTGAAGCATAAAGTACGAAAAACGTTTTCTACCTATCGAAGAGAAAATACGACACGCGAATCGAACGTGGCGTTGATTTATATTCGAGGATGGGCGCGACGAATACAGTCGAGAAACTTAACGGCGGGAAATGAAAAGGATATTTATTAATTCGAGAGACAATGGAGAAGCGTCTGTTAGTTCCGCATGGCTGGCAGGCTTTCCCCATTCGGCGTAGAAAATTTCGAAATGTTATTTATCGGCTGCACCGCTGATGCGACGACAAGGTTCCCTCCTCGCGGGTGCTTCTCTTTTTTTTATTCCATGGATCTGTTTCATCGATTGCGCTGCGAGGAAAGAGCGAACCCGCTGGTTCGGAATAGGGAACACGGCTCTTTATGCCGGTGTCGGTAGAGCAGAATTATCTGTGGTCGAGCATTCCGAACGAAGTCGTGTTCGTATGGAAAATACGGAAACTCGCAAGAATATATGGCCGGAGAAGAGACTCCGCGAGAATAGGACGGTTGATTTTTAGAGCGGATAAGGGGAAAAATATTGGAGCGTGCTGCTGGCTGACGGTGGACGTAGAGATTTTGCGTGTGAAACGAAGCTAACGAATGTAGTCGCCTTTCTTTTCAAACGAGGAACATTTAAATCTTCGATTAAATATTTCCAGTGAATGTTTTATATTGTAGGATGATTTTTTAAATTAAGGGAAATTTCGAGGACTCGATAGCAAGGGTTAGTATGGTTAGCAGACCTAATT
This sequence comes from Habropoda laboriosa, assembly GCF_001263275.1. NCBI lineage: Eukaryota > Metazoa > Arthropoda > Insecta > Hymenoptera > Apidae > Habropoda > Habropoda laboriosa. The sequence goes on along the minus strand of NW_017100256.1, from coordinate 824,990 downwards.
GATGGTTAAGAAGGACTCGTCAGTGGAGGAGTGCTGAAAACAGTACCTAAGTCAGCTCGTAGGAATGTATTCTGATTGCTAATAAAATTAAAATAAAGTTGTTGGTGTTGTGATGACAAAATTAGTAAATTTTGTAATTTATAATCTCCGAGTTGTGTGTCCTTTTTATCATTTCTCTCTTTTTTTTTAATATTCTTCATTGTGGATTTTACAATTTGTCCAACCGGACATTTGCTAAATTCTTCCAGCATTCAACTTACACAGCACGCGGATGCCATCTTACAACAGTTAGGTCAGTCCTTTTTAGTTTTCTTCTCATTTCAACTTCCTACGCTTCTGCAGCTAACAGATTTGGATGTGCTTATGCCTCTGTTCAAGTTATTTTATTTACACGTATTTAGAAAAAAATTCCCAAAGTAAAGAAAATTACGAAAAAATTATTAATACCCATTTTCGAAGCTACTAAGGATGGACTTCGACGCCATTTTTCTAGCCCACGTCAAATTTTTCGAGCAACTGGCTACTACTTACTATATTTAGGTAGAGTACTATAACCTGCAACCGTTATTTTTCTCAAACTAATCGATCATCAGGGAAACCTCCCTTTCCAATTCAATCCAAATTATTTCACTCGTTACATGGTTGATCGTATCAAACAGGTTATTTTACCCCCATATTTAAACGAATCAAATAAACCACAATATAAAAGAAGAAAAATGAACTGTAAATTACGGTAACAATTTATCTTCCTCTTGATTTCGACAAGTAACTTTCCCAAGTTCTTCAATAAAGATTCATTCAACCTCCACCCCCTAAGTAGACATTTTCCACCAACAATAAACCCCGTAATACCGCGATTACGGTTGTCCCCGTGAACGATGACAACACGATTTCCATGGAAAATCGAAATATTAAGAGGTGCGTGGTTGTGAAATGCTTTATTAGGCGGAACCTATCACTGGGGTCATAGAAGGAGGCTTATCTAAGTGGTCTGCGAGCGTGCCAGGCCAGAATTCGTTCTTGTCGTGTTTAATTAAATTTTAGGTGATTAATGGGCAATGGGATGGCTCCGTCACAGCCTCGAGAACAATGGGGGTCGATGTCACGGTTGATAGATTCGATTCTAGAAGCAAGTGCTCGGAAACTAATCGGCCAGACTTGGAAAGAACCTACTGGAAACGTTTCGCCACGAGGGGAAGGAAGATTCCTTTGGTTTTCTCGAAGGTGAAAGAATATTATTAATCACTGCGAACGTATGAAAGAACCCTCGTCTTCTCGAACGGCTCAATTAGAATTGGGAACAAGCTGGATTACGGATGATCCGTTAGTTTGTTGGTGTTTAATTGGTGTGGCCTTGTGAAGATTGCTATTGGGGAAAATGGTTTGTACTATTGAGCTTTCATTACTGTTAGAGTGCTTTGTATTTTGGAAATAATGGATACTTTGAATTTATTGTTTGAATGTAAAAGAAGAAACAAATGCTTTCGGTGTCTTGAATTGATTTGGCTGAAAATGTCTTGTTTGTATTTCAGAGATACTGGGTATTTTAAATTTATGGCTTAAATGTTAAAAAAAGAAAAGACAGTGCTTTGTATTTCAGAAATACCGGATATTTTCAATTTATGGCTTAAATATTGAAAAAACAAGAAGAAAATGTTTTGTATCTCACAAATACTGAACATTTTGAATTTATGGCTTAAATGTTTAAAAAAAGGAAGTGCTTTGTACTTTACAAATACTGGATATTTTAAATTTGAGAAAGAGAGAGAAGTTTGGGTCTTTTTTAACCCTCTACTGTCGAGGCGAAGTCTCAGAGACTTTTTGTTTTCTTCCACTCTACTTAGAACTGAGCATTATTATATTAAAATGAAATTAATACGACCAACTACTCTATTCTACAATGTTCATTAGGAAAATGTGTAATAAAGGTAAATCAGTAAGAAAAGTTGTCAGAAATGTTCTATATTTATGTATAAACTAACTGGAAATTCAGGAGTTTCGTAGACTCCATATCAGGCTTTACGTCCCAAAAACGGTTAAGTTATAAAGTGTCCAAGGATTTCTGGAAATGGATTGCCAGGACAGTTGTTAAAAAATAATAATACGTATTTGCAATTTCTCCCCCATGTGGTGACCGACTGTCCAGAAATCCTAAGTTAAGAATATTGTTTTATGGGAGGTTGCACTCGGATACGAAACTTTCGCCGGTTCCTTTCATCGCGCTAAAAGATTTACCGACATTCGAGCGATTTCTGTTACGCATGTGACATCAGTCAGAATTGACGGTTTCACCGGATTTAAGCAGCTCATATTATAGCACCCCTTTCACACGACTTTTCTGCGAATATTGGGTTTTAAAGTAGAAACCGCTGATTCACCAGGATTAACCCACGATTTTCTCTTTTTCTCCCTATTCTGAAGGTTGGAACGAAGAAATGGAAACGCGGCGGGAAGCAGATTTGAACTCGAAATAAAGTTACAACTGATTACTAATTGTGAGAGCTACGAATTTATTTGCACACCTAATACTTTCAAATTATAACGCTTTAAATATTAAATTATTTAATTTTTAACTTGTTACAGTTAAAATTAGCATATAGGATAAATGCTGAAAAAAAGAACGATGCAAATTTCTTTTTTGGAATTCGTTGAAAGTAATAATAGAAGCTTAGTATTTTATGATACAAATATTTGCGAAAAAATTTTAAACTCGAGTGACTTTAATTACAACCTCGAAGCACATCAGTGATAAAATTATTTTTCGCCTGGTAAATTTTCATTTTACTCCTTTGCAACAAAATGAAGCTTTACACTCACTTGTGCAAATTATTCGAACAAAAGAATCTCTAGAATAATTCTCCTCGACAAAATGTTACTTGTTCGTATATTGAAGTAATTATTTCAATACTGAAATTTTGAATGGTAATTTTCTCTATGAAAATTTTGAAAAGGGAAGAAATTATCAATTTTCAACGGTGTTCGATAACTTACAACACATCACAAAACGAACGTGAAAGCAAACTACTCTAATTAATTTGCAAACTCTGCTTTACACGGTCAATTTGCCTTGCAACTTTCAAATACCAAGGAAAAAACAAACAGAGAGGAAAGAATGAAAAAAAAAACTAAAAATCAATGCTACGAAAAAGCGCTAGTCTGTCTAAAACAGATAGGATGATCCTTCAAAAGAAAAAAAAAATATGACGAAATATTCAGTGGAAGCTATTTTTTGCAAAAAAAAAAAAAAAGAGCTTTATTTCAAAGTCGTTCTACTTTCTATTTAAAATATGTGTATTTGCAATGTTAGTACACTGTGCACTTTTCCTATTTTATATTATTACAAAATGAACAATTCAAACAAAATTATCCTTATAGTTAAATAAATACCGATAACAATAGAGGACTAAATGTTGATAATAATTTTGACCAAAAAAAAGATTATTCTATAATATGTATCACTATCTGGCACTTTAATTAACAAACTTTCTTTTCTTTTTAACGAAAAGATTTAGGTAAGGAAAAAGCTTAAATGAAATTTAAAAAAAAATGAGAACGTATGAAATGTGTAAAAAATGAAACTAATGAAACAAAATTGTTTTTTGTAAAGCACAGCGCAGAATTCGTCGTTTTTCAACGTTTTCAACCTGAAACTAATGCATTATACGAACTATAGAATATTTTGGGAGCTATAAATTAGTTTTCAACAGTTCCGAGGAATCGATACGAGGTTTTAGTGTCTGGAGAAAATTCTGCCTGTTAGGGAAGTTCTGTCCACCGCTGGACAGAGAACAAGCTTAGTTACTCTAGAGAGAACGAACAAAAAGAGGAGGGTGTGAATCCTGTGAGAAGTTCAATTTTAACGTTACAACGTGACAATTTTTTAATGGTGTTGCAAATCGGTTCTTAAATTCGCTCTTCTACTTATTTAAATAAATAAAATCAAATCAAATGTAAAAGGAAAAAGAAATAAAGAAGAAAAATGAAGGATAAATTGAGCCACGCAGAATCTAAAGTGACTAACTACATGAAATAAGATTTATTAAATTTTTTTTATTTATGAAGAATTTCAAAAAGTGGAGTTAATCATTTTGGCTTCCGAGTGGCTCAATTATGTCGCGTTGTGCTGTCTCAAAAATTGTCGACAGTAGCATAACGATTTTTAGGGAGTTATATCTGCTTGAAATTTTCAAAAAATCGAATTTTCCTTTTTCAACATATTATGGTAGGTCAATTTAAGAAAAATAAATAATTCTTAAGAAAATTTGTATTTTTGACTCAAACTTTCTTTTCTTTGCTTGGTCAACGTGTTTTGTGAAAAAATTCTATGGAACAGCGAAGTCATTCAAATATCTTGAAAATTGTCGCCTTTTTCAAGCGTTCAAACAGATATAACCCCTTAATAAACGTTTTGACGAGAAGAGTGTAGATATTTATGCACGACTGCACAACATTTATTGGACAACTCTCTTGTTTTGTAGTGTATCCTAATTTATAATCGTAATTTATATGGGCGTTGACAATCTTCCCCAATCAGTGAGTTCCTACCCCTAATTTTTCCAAACCCTTGTGTGCGTATGCAAATTTTTTACGAAATCATTACGAGGAAACAGAGTAGTCCGAACAATGAAACATTTAACGTTTTTTAGCTTTGGAAACGTTTATTAACATATTGTACGCTGATTTCACGCTTTTCGATACAGCTGAAGGGAATCGAAATTCATTCGTTTTCGAACGATAGCATCGATTCCCTTTGATCTGTAACATATGCGTTTATAGCTTCCTACTAACGTTGCGAGCGATGCCTTAAATCGTTAAAATTCGCGATGTGCTTTTCAAACAGCGCGATAGAAGAACATTTTCTGATTTGATCCTCGCAGAATGCACAAGTATCGTTTGGGCAGAGCAAAATGAATTCAAACATGACTAATGATATGTTAATCGTACGCTACAACTGTAATAAAATCATAGATAATTGAAATTTTTAGAAATAATTCGTAAAAATAAATTCTAGTTTTCTTTTTTTGCATTTTTTATTCCTTACAGCCTAGAGAATATTTCTGTTAAACGATTGTTTGTAAAGGTTTGAATGACTCAAATATTCGAAAAACTTTAAACTCCGTTTTCTCGAAAGCAAATTTTCCAAGGCTCTCCCAAGGTTTCCCCAGAAACTATTGGACCGAATGTTTTCCCCTTTATACCGCATTCTCAGAACATCTATCGCTATCGTCCTACCCAAAATCAGGTCAATATTTTCAAAACTTCGCTTTCTTTGCCACCTAAAAGTGCGTTCTTAAAATACTTAACTGATAAAATGTCAAAAATTTTACGACCGTTGAATAATAAATGTGATTAATTCCATAAAAGATTTAGCTAAGTAATTTTTTAACGCAATTTTTTAATATTTACATCAATTTTCTCTACTTTTTCTTTTATAGAGTTAACCGATTTGGCAAATAAGCGGCTCAAACGACACAAACATTGGCGAAGAACTGTAACTTAAATCGCCTAATATCTTCTATACAAACATAACAGGTATCCTACTCCTCACGACAACCGTGGATCGCAGGAAGAAATCGAAATATTGTTTAAGCGTGAAACGGTACCACTTTGCGTCGACGAAGTTGCCGGTGCACAGCTAGGCGTGGCAGACACCACCTAGGAGCCTAATTAAAAATGTTTCCGTCACGAGCCAGTGAAGACAAAAGGAACTTATGAATTACACGGAGAATCCTTCAGTAGCCGCGCGCGGCTCGTCGTTCGACCGCGAGCGCGGACAAAAAGGCCAAGTGAGGAGAGAGAGAGAGGAGAGAGAGAGGAGAGAAAAAGGGAGAAAAGAACGAGTAACGAAAGCCTCTGCAGTTTTGCTTCTCAATTGTGCTCCGTCACAATTTAGAATAGACCAGCGAGAATCGCTTGAATCATGCAGTAATTAAATATTCTTTTTATTGCCGGTGAAATTGCCCGGTGAAGAAACGACGCCGAGAGAAAATGGTTGATCGGTCGAGCAACGATTATGAATTGCACAGCTTGCATAAAAGGGGCTGATTAAAAACTTTAAGCAGCAATTGTACGTAGCGAAGTAGGGAAAAATCGTGGACGTATCTATTTACGAGAATAATTAACGGAGGACCACTTATACGAAGATTTCTTTTATTCTTTATATCGTTAACCCTTTACCTTGTGACACATTTATAACTTGCAACAATCGTGAAAATGTCTGAAGCTAAATCTTCGACAGCTACAAGCTTAGTTTTGCTAACGATGTAGCAGGCCAATGACTGGGATTTTTGACAGAGGAAAAGAATCTGAGGAGGTGGAATTAATTTTAGGGGGTGAATAAGTGGAAAATATAGAAAATCGGTTACTGGTTGTAGAGCGTTTCTTAGACAGATGGAGAGAGAGAGAGAGTAAAAGTGGTGATGGAAGGATGAGATGTCTAATTTTTGGGAAATCCCGGTAGCAAAGGAGAAAGTAAATATCAAAACAACCATAGTGTAGTATCGGAGCCTCCATACCCTAAAATATAAAACCGACACAGGAGAATAGAGAGGGTGTGGTTGGCGTAGCGCGCAAAGCCTCGGCTTGCTAAGTCGAAGGTCCCGGGTTCGATTCCCGTTTGGGGTCCCTCAATATTTTTCCGTCGGTTCCTACAATAGTATAGAAGAATTTACCTAATGTCCATTGGACAAATTGTAAAAGCATAAATAACAATAAAAAAAAATACTCCTAAAATTGCAAATCTACTATCTACGTTACAAACGTTAAATTTCGAGCGCATATGCTTACGCGAAATACGGAAGAAGAACCTACCTTACGGACCAAAAACTCCGTACGTCACTTCGTGACGCAAAGAACACGGCGACCATTGTTAGAAAGTTTCGAAAGGCAGCGTGTATTAAGTGTAGCTCACGTTTGAAGTAACAATTAAACTGCAACTGAATCGAATAACCCGGAGCGATTGGACGCTTCGAATTCCATGGGTGAGATCGTAGAGTAGAATGGAAGCTCTTCGTTCCTCTGTGAACTCGGGCCAAACAAATCCGTCGGATTTAGGCACATTTGAAATATTTAGGTTAGTAGGTAAATCCACGGGGCGGGCTACTAGGCCTGAAGGTCGATATCGAATCAGTGTCCGATTCGCGTTCACCGACATGACAGTGCAACGGAGACGCTGTGAAATGATTAGACGTGACTTTGACGCGAGTAGACATTGATTAATCGGCTCGTTGACGAATCTGCGATACACGTAATGGAGACAGTTTACGTGCTTTATCCTCTGAACGCGGCGAACCTACCTATAGACGTTCGATTATACTCTGTCCAACGAAACCGAAAATCCGATACAACTTGCGGAAATAAACGGAACGAAAGATTCTGCTTATTTACACCACGGTGCGGCTAAATGTCTAATTTTCTCGTTTCTGTTTGTAGTTTTTATTATACAGGATGGTCGGTAACTGGGCCTAACAAATTATCGTTAAACGTTAGCAAGGTTTTCGAATAAAGTTTTGCTAAACAATTCAATTCCGCAAACCTTTGGAATTAACACCCTGTACATACACGATAAGCGTGGATCACGTGAGAAAAATTAAGAGGAAAATGCTCGAAACGAGTTCTTCCCGAAATTTCTCCTCATCATGGCCGATTTGTCAGGCATCGATAACGATCGTACGCTTAACAAGATCGTTAAGTTAGGCTCGGCTAAAATTGTTCGGGCAATCTGTAATGAAATGGTAACGTCGATTAATCGCGAGCGTAGGCCGTTGCCATAAATCTTGCCGTGTGAACCGAAGTGTCCTGTAATCGTTTTATCGCGTGCAACTGGCAGGTTGAACAAAAATTTGCCCTCGATCCTCTGCCGAGGATTCTCTTATCTACAGAATTCGTCTCTCGATTAACGGTCGACCATCGATTCGTAATTTCATTCGACGGCCGCATAGCGATTTAATTTCCGGAAATGCAAATCGGTGAATATTTCCTCCGCGAACGACGACGCGTTCATCATCGTGTTAACGTGTTGCTTTAATCACGGTAAATTAGGTATTTAAAATTTTCTCCGCTCGCGCAACGTGTCGCCATTGTAATTTGTCGCAATTAAAATTTGATTTTACATGCAATTAAGGAGGGATGTTGTTTTACACCGTTGCTCCGCGGTGATTGAAATATAATTAAAGTTAGACGTGATTTCTACATGAACGACCTTCGTTAAACGTACGGAATATTTATTCTACAATGGAAGTGTAATGTAATTTAAAACGATAAATTACACAGATGGTACGCTGCTTTAGTCGCATCTGTGTTATCGCGCAGCTCAACTCTTATCAGGTCAAGGTGAGTACAGTGGAAAAAGTATTTTAAAAAATATTTAAAACACATTTGAAAAATTATTTTTGACAGTACTTCGGAAATCGAAAATTTCTTAAGAACGCGAAAAAAACAACATCTGATCGACTTGGCTAGAACCGACAAAGGCAAGCGATAATATAATATTAAAATTATATCGTACAAATTTAACAAATCGTTGCAACATTAAGCCGTAATAATTAAACGAACCGAGTTTTATTTTTTCACATTTACGATATTGGGTCAAATTTGACCCAAATTTACTTATTCGCGTAACCGTACAAATTCCAACTTCGCAACTATTCCACTATCCATATAAAATACATAAACATTGCTACATCTGGAAACTAATCGATTAAACATTTTCCCCAATCGTCAGGTCGCTGAAACGAAGTGTTCGATTTATTAGACGTCGCAAAGGGGTAAATAACCCGGCAACCTAGTTACGCCGAAAACAAGCAATTTCAATCTCACGCGAGCAATCAACGATTAAAATTCATCGTTCCGTGCACGCGTTGCCGTTGCGTCGTCGATTACGTCATCGAGATGCGATAATCGCGACCTAACCGCCGGTAGATTGGATAACGATGGATTCCGTGCTCATTAACCCGGGTCCTTAATTCGATAAGGGCCCAAGTCCGCGCCGCGCTGGTTCAAGCGCCATCACGGCGGCGCATCCCTCGATTAATCGAAAAACGGGATTTTATTATTGCAAACACATCGGCGAGCGCTGAATCGGACGCTGAATTGTCATTATCTTCATCCGGATTATGACATAAGCCGCCTATTAGCAGCGACGAAATCAATAGAGAAACGAATTAACGCGGTCGACGAATTGATACGTCTGCCAGCTTTTAACACGCTCGGCCTCGAAATACCGAACGATTTTTCGCCACACCAATTTTTCCACCTCGACTCTCCAAAACTCCTGATGATCGTTTAATCGAACCACGCGGAACCGGCATTTAACTGTCAGCTCTCGAGTATTCCGCGGTATACGAGCACGCGGATCTACGATAACTGGGAATTTTTCAAGTGTATCGAACGAGTTAGAAAATATCTCAGGTTCGTTGAGATTTGGAAATTGGGAACAATTTTCTTTATTGACCCTTCTGCCTTACGATTTTTCACTGGCTATCTCTCCCCCTTGACATTAAACGTCCCTCTTGACACTTTATGTATACCTATTCCTACCGTAGGCGGTCGAATGATCGGATATGAAAGAATCATATTTTTATGAAAGGAATACGATGAAGAAGGCTTGTAGGAAATAGATAGTGAGGATCAGCGGAAAGGGAAACGTTAGGGCGTTTCGTCCTGGGCCTCATAGTGGATTCGTCAGTAAGGGAGGGACTGGACGGACTCAGGTCAGAAGTTGTGCACATTCAAACAGTGGTGGCGACCCACACGGGGAATCCCCTCCCTCCTGACCTCGGGGGTTCGGACGGGCAAGCCCCAAGTATTTGTGAGGGTCGCCGGTGTGGTCCCGGCGGCGCCTTTGACCCCCTCCGGGATGACGCCCCTCCCTCCTAGAACATTTCGAGGGAGAGGCCCGGCGCGGGGTGGGTCCGGTTGCATTCGTTACGAGACTCCAGGCCCACCTCGTCGCGTCGAGGATTTTGGTCGGGGGTTTTGGTCGGTACGAGTCCGGCAGTACCCCGCCCCCGGGAAGGAGGGCGGGGTGGCCATGAGGATTTCCCCACACAAAAAAAGAAAAAAAAATACATACAAACAGGAGCCTTTATGAGGATTAGTGAGAACTTGCGTCGCTACAGCTCTTTTGACAATGGACAATAATACGAACTATTAAAAAATGATAGGAAGGATTTCGTTTGTCGGTGACATGCTCTTAATTTGGATGGCAAAAAAAAAACAAAAACAAAGTGCCAACAGCACACGGAGTTCCCAAGCGGTCACCCATCTAAGTACTAACCGTGCCCAACGCAGCTTGACTTCGGTGATCAGACGAGAACCGGTAGACCAGCGTGGTATGGCCGTTGGCGAAAGCATAGACATTCGCATTACTTTTCTATCACTGCTCGCATAATCTGTTACCCGCTTGCGGATCATCGATCAATTTTATACGCTCGAAAGTATAACGGCAATGTCGGTGGGGAAATTAAAATCGCCCAGAATGGAAAGAGAAAGAAGTTGGGCACATTGCGCCACAAGTGTAACGACGCAAAAATGAAGCGTAGCCAGAGAAATAAGAAACGAAAAGTGTCGCTGTTTCCAGAAGAAAAATAACCCGCTGCAGGATCTTGTAATTAGTGGGGAAACACTAAAAAAAAAAAAGAAAGAAAAAGAATGATTGCCAACAGCACACGGAGTTCCCAAGCGGTCACCCATCTAAGTACTAACCGTGCCCAACGCAACTTGACTTCGGTGATCGGACGAGAACCGGTAGTTACATGCGCAGTTTGACCGTTGACGAGATTAAAGAAATTTGTGTTGCTTTTGAATCGTCACTCTGAATTGTTGGAGGGAAGAGAGAGAAGACAGGCGAAAAAGGAAAGGTGGAAAGCGTTTTGTCCTGGGCCTCCTAGTGGACTCGTCAGTAAGGCTTTCTAGGAGGCTCGTGCCTTAGACACGGGAGGGACCGGAAGGGCTCAGGTTAAAAGATGTATGCATACAAATAGGAGCCTTGTGTTTTTCACGGCTTTTTTCGAATTTTCTCAAGGTAACCAAAATTTTCTCGCAGGAAAGCATATATTTTTTTTCGTTGCATCTCTAACACATATTAAGATGTATTCAAATGGATTACATAATACAGTAGCAAAACAGTTAACCCTTTAACGCTCACATTTATTCTCAACTCGATGTGCCAAAAATGATCATCATCAATGATTTTCTTTTTAAATTATTTCCTGAGCGTATAGAAATAAGTTTGCTGTAACTTACATTTCTACCATAAACAGAAAGGATACCGCAATATAGAAAGTGAATGAAAATAATGAAACAAAAATTGTTCGTTGCAAATAGTATTGTAAATTAATTTCAGTAATGTAAGTCTAATTTAGTAATATAATTTATTGTAAAGCATGAACGTTAAAGGGTTGAATAGCTAAAGCTTAGACGTACATATACAGTCGGTGAAAAATAAATAACCAACTGATGCGACATTTTAAATAAATAAATCAGCATTGAAAGAAGGACACCGTCGACGGTGAACTAACTAATCTTGACGTAGAGAGGCGTTCAGCAGAAAGGACAGTTGACAAACGACAGGACACAGGAAGACATGCACCCTGGAACACTGACTATCCGGGAGAATCGACCGTACGCAAAGAAAATTGGATGGCACATCGCGCCACAAAACAAATGAACATCGTGGCTGCGCCACGTGATTGGCTATCAGGCTTGGAACGATACCGGGATATTAACCAATTGAGATCGTGGTTTCCGTTCCGGAAGCTCCGAGATCTCGGTGATAAAAACGAGGTAGAAGAGAAAGCGTGCAAGTAGTTTTGCTTAATGTAATTTCGAACGAAGGTGCGACAGGTGCAAGAGACAGGTGTGTATTATCTTGAAAATGGAATAGGAAACATTTCTCCATAACGGTGTAGATCGTGGAATAAATATGTAATTTCAAGATTTCTCTTGATAAGAATTTCTACATCTTATTCGATAATATTTGACATTTCAACACTTGACATGTTTCTTTACGTTCTTGACGTAAAAATTATGAAGAATAAACGAAACAATCTTTGGGTCAAAAAATACCCAAAGACCTTATGTGTAACAATTTTGTTAAGAAAACGTGAACAACAATGTATATTAATAACAATTTCGTTACAATTTTTTGATAAGATGCAAAATTCATTATTGGGTCAAAAAAGACCCGAAGACCAGTACTAGGGTTAACCCTTTGCAAACCAAGGCCCTTTTCTCTATAAGGAAGTAGCAAACATGAATGTAATTTTTTAAAACTAATATTTTTATTAGAAGTTGATTCTTTCAAACTATTTCACTGCTGAGATCTCTAAACATGTAGCGAAAAATTCACAGAGGTCCATAGACCTGCTGTCTTGAAAAATAGCATCCTTAGAGTTGCTTCTAATGGTAAATGAAATGTCGCTTCTTAGTTGCTTCTCGAGTGCAAAGGGTTAATATATTTATGACACATGAAGTAAATATTAAAAAGACTTAACAAGTGCCAATACTATGTTCTACATTTTCAGCGTAGATGAGCGTTTAAGGTACAATATTAAAATTAAAATTGACATTATGTGTTACAGCGTTTACTCACTTTTGTTGCATACAAATTTCTTGGTACGCTACAAGAAAAGCAAGAGAAGCTGGTGTTGTAGACAAAGGTTGAAGGAGCCTCGATCAAGGCATCTGGGAGCTGAAAATTACGGGACCCAGTCCTGCGGAGCCTCTAATGAAGCAACGGGCGCGCAAACAAGCAGAAATTGGGGAACAACCGGCTGAGAGAAAAGACGGAAGCCTGTCGAGTAACTGGGAAAAGAAGGCCTCTAGGGACGCTTAGGGTAATCAAGAATTAACGGATAATCACTATGAAGGATTAACGAGGCATCGGGATCGCGTAAACGATCGCTTTGAAGTTTAATTGAATTTCGAATGATCGAACAGGATTAAAGGGAGAAAAAGCGGCGTCCTCGAGGTTATTGAATTCGTAATCTCGTTTATACCGACTGGACAGGAATGTGAATAATTTGCTGCTGAAAAACATCGCCTGCCGATACATTTGCGACCGTTTGCTTCCATCTGTTAATCAGAAATGCTTCCCTTTCACCAACACCTTCGGATAAATTTTTGGAATTACAAAGTATTAACCTTTTGCACTCGGAGGTGATTTTGCTGTAGAAAAGGTTGCAAATCGGATGTTTGAAATTTTTTCAAACTAACGTAGAAATAAAGCACACTATTTTATTTAAATATTCGACGTATTCTCTACTTCACTGTGGTGAAGAAATTTATGGAGGCCCATAGATCTGTTCTCTGTCTTCGTTAATTATTCACCAAGTGACGATTATTTATCGTCGCTTCTCAGTCGCCACTCGATTGCGAAGGGTTAAGAGTCTGAGTGTTAGCGTAATGGAAACAGAGTAGTAATCACTATTATCGAGTCTTGAGTTTCAAATACATTCGTTGTTGTCATAAACATTATCGAATACCTCTCTTAGGTCTTCAAGCTAACATTCCTACAATAGTATCAACCCTTTGCACTCGGACTTTTCCTCGTGTAAATCTTGCAGCAGCAACTCGGAATCTCTACTTCATATGCAATAAATTATTTATTTGAAAGGAAAAATTATAAGTAAGGTTCAAAAGACTATTCTTCATTTCTGATGTGCCTGAGAGGCAGACTTATTGTTAGAGTGCAACGTCAAATCATTGTCAGTGCCAGATGGGACAACTTTGAGTGAAAAGGGTTAAAATAGGTAACTTTGTCGTGTTAGCAGATATTCTAAATTCACTACACTTTAAGAATAACAAAATATATCTGTTATTTAAAGGGACACCCCTCGGTTTAAGGGGAAGAAACGATGAACACGAGGGAAGATTGTACAATAAAATGACAGCGGGGAGGTTCGTTTCAATTTTCAATGAAGCTCGATAGGATCCTCCTGGAGGAAAATCCTGGTAGAGGTATCGAAAGCTTGGAGATTTCGCGGTTGATCATGTGGAACACTCGATGCACGGACGGACGTGCAAACAATGAGAAGCGGATAAGCGAAAAGAGAAAGGGACGGAAAATGGCGGTGTTGCGTTCGTGTAAGAGTGGAAAATGAGACCCGTTAGCGATTGCGCTTTTTCCACCGGGATTTCGGACCGAGGAGCACAGGAAAAACGGAAAATACTGAGAGAGAGTAAACGCTTAAGTGTCTGGACGTGTATGAGCTATATCTTCTCTGACCGTGTGCATGAAATGAGCACTTTTCTATTGTCTCGTGAAAATGCTGATTTATCGAAAGCAATATTCGTCCCTTGGCTTTTTCACTTGGCTTGCAAGAATACTGATTTGTCAGGATTACGCGTTAATCGGCAGAGACAATGGGGTATACCCTATATGATGTTTTCCAATATGTTTGAACGTGGAAAATTCATTCTTAATATACAGGGTGGAGCAAAAGTCGGGTGCTGTTTTAAGAAAAATGGTTCAACCCCTTAACGGTTCAACCACGACCACGAATGTACATACGTCAGAAGATAACGCGAATGCTGCGAGTCAAATCATCAATGAAAATCGCGGAATTCTGTAAGTTAATTTGCTAAATAACTATTGTTACACGTTCCTCTGCGTTCATCTTTAAGTTTTTGCAAAAAAAAAAAAAAAAAATTGAAGCGATTTCATTAAAAACGTACCCAACTTTTGGTCCACCCTATACAGTCTCTCTGAACACATTTTTGTCCGAAATTCAGATTTTCAGGCACACTCAAACACGCGAAATAACACATTTGAATATATATTGTACGTAGAATAATATTTTTTTTAATATATTCATGTAAGAAATAACACTTTCGAATATGTTTATGCATAATCATTCATGCACGAGTATAGACAGCGTTTATAAAGGGAACAATGTATATTTAAATATTATTCAGAGACGAGATAGGATTCTTGATACGGTTTTTGCAACAAAAAGTAGTTTTAAACATTTTCATACGCGAAACTTTGTATGTTTGTGCAGTGAGCATAATATAACGCAAGGTACGCCTGTTTTTAATTATGACATTCTAGTTTGAAACATGAAGCTTCCTTTGATAGCATATATTCTTTGTATTATCATTCGTGTGGCAATTAGAGGGAATGAAGCCTTTCTCCTTGGAAAATTTTCATTTTCCAGGCGAATTGAATTTCTTACGATAATTAAAATACTGGAAAAATGGAGAAACTAGAGATAACGTTATATCTTACAATTATTGTGGTAATTATTGCTATCACTCGAAATTTTATTTATAAGTTTTCTTTGTTGAACCTTTCTCAATATTCCTTATTTCGTGAGAAACTATAGTGAACTTCCTCTAAGGGACGAAAAGAAATTTAACTTAACCCTTTCGTGACCAGAGGAACAAATATTTCACATTTGAATACTCAAACAAAAATTGATCCTAATTTAGCGTCCATTCGTTAGATAAATTACAAATTCTTAACAAAAAATACTTAAATAAAATAAAATAAAAAAATATTTTGAATGATGATAAATCTGTGCCTATTTCTTGGTAAATTTTCGTAATAAAATTTCTTAATTGACTTCTATCTGAAAGATTTTTAATCAAAGGTGTACAAGGTGTATTTGGATAACAAGGCCCAATTAGAGATAACAATGAAATAAACGCGTGTACACAGTGGCAAATTTGCACCTCACTAGAATTGATTCATTGAACAATTGTTGAATAAATGATTATGACTGTTTCTTCGTATCATTATAAAGTAATTTATTTTAACCGATTTAAGTACTTCATTTTAATCGATTAACTCTTTGGTAGCGCAACAAAATGACAAGGAAGATGAAAACAATAATTTAAGACGTACGATGACATATTATAAATTCAAGAACATAAGTTGAACACGCATTATTAATATCGAAACAATCGTCAGGGTATCTCGACGGTGTATTTGAGATATTGGCCTTTACGAAGCGGAATTATCGAAAAAGCAATCGACTACAAAACCCAAAGCAATATTTTTCCACGAGAACAGAACTGCGTGAAAGTTCGAACAAAGCGCTCGCGTAGACATTTGAAAAATTGCTAAAAGGAATCCCAGTGGCATGTATTTCACCATGCAAATTGGCGGTATCAGCTGGCGGATACGTTTTCTGGTCATCAAGTTCCTGATCAATGGGGATATATGCACCAACTCATTTCTCCGTTCTTTTCCCCTTTAAAAAGCTAATTTTCCATCGAACAGGTCACAAAGGTTGGCACAACGGCGTTACTGTGTTTCGATTCAACGTGTTAATTTACACTGCTCGCCAGAAAAAAAAAATTGCAACACCCGGAAATTGGGGTATTGCACAAATTTAGAAATCACACATGTTTTTGGGCTACTCCAAGGAAAAAATGACCTATTTCCATCATTTTTCCCTTTCAATGCCACAAAAGGCACACTTCCGTCCATAAGTATCCGGACACCTAGCAAATTCAGGTAAAGAGCGTATTAATGGTATAATAATACAATTATTTTGTAGGAAAATTGATACTAATTGAAAGGTCTGTTCTCATAGAAGAACTATTTTACATAATATGAAAGATTCATACCAGTAAATAACGTAAAAACATTGCTATAGTAAAAATGGTGCAAAATCGTTCATATCGATGAGCATGAAGAATTTCGAGTTAGATGATTTTATCTCTTTTCTACTCCTCTTTCATAGCACGATATAATTTAATACGTTTGTTATCTGACTAGAACTAGAGAAAACAATTTGTTTTCTTGCCAATGTATTTCGTTCACTGTTCTCAATGCTCCTAGCTACGCTCGTGATTCTTTAAATTTTTAGAGAATAATGCATCGGAAAAAGGGGCATTAAACTGTTTGGTCAACGGATATTGCGTTCCGTGGCATGAGTTTCGTACACACATAAATATTAGCAGCATGCCGCACGTGAACGTGCCGCTTCAGAAGGTCTCTCATCAGGCTGCTTTCAATCTGAAAACCCTAGAGCTTGGCGCGGAAAGGTTAATGTCGTTGAATCTAGAAAAATTCTAGAAAGAATGCAGAAGCGTATCGTTCGTCAATCGCGATTTTTTTAATTTGACAATTGTAATTTGTCACGTCAACGCTAGAAAGACACTGGCCGGGTCAAAAGTGACCCAAGAGCAACTTTTCAAAGAAAGTGGAACAAATACCTATCTACTATAATATGGAGTACTTTTTAAGTCATTTTTGAAGTAATAAGTAATTTAAAAGCAAATAAACAAATAGGTAATTTTTAAAGCACAGATTATCTTATTCAGAATTATTCGCATGAGTTGTAAGTCCTTGACCAATATAAATTATATATTCTAAAAAGAAATGACGCCGTAAATTGTAGACCCTTTTGTACAATCTTAATTTAATTTTTTTCGCAATTGTACGATTCTTTTTGACGTACAAATAACGTTATTATACACTAATTATAAGTCAACGAATAAGAAGAATTATAGCTACGAATTTGAAGAAATTCGTGGTAATTCGACATTACCCAAAAATCATTGCAAATTTGAAAAATCTATTCAAGCTACTGTATTGTGTCTAAAAAATAATGAAACTTTGTCTTGTTTTATTTTCCTCACAAATCTACCACATACGAGAGAAACTAATAGCGTGATCATCTTGTATATTTTTACCGACGTACGATACTAACTTTGGCGAGCAAATGTAATTTAAATATAAAAATATGTATATTATCATTTCAGTAAATCATTATAAAGAATGTATTCACACACGGTGATTATACGAGGTGAGATAAAAATGTCTGTATATAAATTGAAGGTAAATTGAGTAAACGGTGATATAAAGTATGGAGGAAAAATGAAATGAAAAATACGACAGATGCGAAACTACGAAAATAATATCGCGTTCGACGAACCTAATGCAACGTTTTCATCCGTGTTATCTAAAGACATAATCGACGCAAAGTTGCCGAAAATAATTTCATTGTGA
The DNA here is from genome assembly GCF_001263275.1 of Habropoda laboriosa. NCBI lineage: Eukaryota > Metazoa > Arthropoda > Insecta > Hymenoptera > Apidae > Habropoda > Habropoda laboriosa. Next base: position 807,028 of record NW_017100256.1, on the reverse strand, counting down.
CCAAACGCACACTCGTTTCTCGCATCGCGTCAAATAATGTGACGTTGTTTTTAACCGAGTTTCCAACGACGAGCTTTTTCATTTAAAAAAAAATTCTGAAAAACATAGAAGCTCATCGAGGCGGACCTCGTTTGCTACAACCGGAACCATTAGTCTTTCCTTTCATTTCTGTCCATGCTGCATGCTCCTTAAGTCACTACAGCCAGAGCAATTTGAGGTCAGCACGTGTCTGCATTTTGTCCGCTATTATTTCACTTACTATAAATAATGGGGTAACTAGAATTTCGTTAATGAATGTCACGAGAACAATTTTTTAGAAAAGTATCTAAATTTAGCGACTAGCTTTGTTTCGTAAATACCGTTCGATAAATGGTAAAAATAATTTCAATTAGCGAATTTAAGTGATTCGATTTCGGAATGAAACACTTTGAAAAATTAACGATGACTCGTGACATTGCGATTAAATAACTAAAATTCATTAGATGAATCTCGGTAATTAAAGTAGCGAAATAGTAACTTGGTAATTGAATAATTGAAATTCGCTAAATAAATCTTATCTTTGCAAAGCAAAAATAGATCTCAATACAGAAATATTAATGTTACAATTATAATAAATATGTGTTTACGAATAATTTTAAATCACTTATTTTGCTAAGTTTTACCTTGAATAATACGGTAATTTTGCTTTCATTGTCTATTTAATTACTTATTATATCTTGATGTACTGAATGTATTTTTTTACTCTAAGCGAACTTTACAAATTTTGTTCACCAAAGAATAAAAACATTACTATTGATAAATATTTGCAATGAATATGATTGTTCAAAATTTCAAATATTCGAAATTTCTTAATTAGCGTGCAATTACCCGTTAATAATTTCGTCAGTTTACATCATAAGAGTTGCAATGTAACGAAAGGTTACTTTAATTTATTCCAATGTTTAGGAATAAGCCGCGCTTCATTAGCAACGGTCAAATATAAATACCACGGCCGCGGACGCGGCCAAGCATTCTTGTTGCTGTACAGGTTTTTTGCAAATTTTCCTGTGAACCTAATTATTACACTGCCCCAGCTATTTCTGATTATTCATGTTACTAAACCACTTTTATTTATTTTAGAGTGTGAGGAGCGACGAAACTCCAGGAAACTCTGCGACCCTTTCTGCCTCACCACAGACGTAATAGTCAGACAAAAAAAAAAAAAAAAAAAAAAAACGCGGCCAGGCATTCTTGCTGTACTCTGTTGGGAGAGAACGAGGTATTACCATCGGTCGCCCTTCAGAGTGGGAGAGTACGAAGCCTAGCTTTCGGACGCCCTTACAGCACAGGAGAGTACGGGGACTGACACCTGGGTCACTCTCTGGAGGAGAGAACGGATGGACTATCCGCCGGTCGCCTCTTAGAGAGGAGAGCTATTATAAAGGATGAAGCTATTATTTCAATACGCGATGCAACGACTCTAGTATTTACTAAAATTCAAAAATTCTCGTATAAATTCCGAAAATAGATCATTAATTACGGTAAACTAGTGAGACGGTTTAATTTAGGGTGGGCATACTGCACGAGTGTAGTACACTCGTTCCAAACCAGCTCACAATATACAATAATAAATCAACTAACCACTTTACACGCAATTCATGCAAATTCCTTGGATGGTAAATTATTAGTAAACAAAATTCAATATCAGAGAAAATACATGAAAAATTTCAAATTAATTTCAATTGCTGGAAGAAAAGTACA
>NW_017100256.1:786533-802443 GCF_001263275.1 Habropoda laboriosa | reverse complement strand
CTGAGGAAGCTCGGAGAGGATTGCCTAGTACTTCTGTTGGTATGGAGAGAAGGGCTGGACTATCCGCCGGTCGCCTTTGATAGAGGAGAGTACAGGGAGGTTACTCGGACGCCTGAGGAAGCTCGGAGAGGATTGCTTAGTACTTCTGGTGGTATAGAGAGAACGGCTGGACTATCCGCTGGTCGCCTACCAGGAGAAGTGCGGGTGGACTCTCCGATCATACGCGTATCACTTAAATATTGTGATAGGAGAGTACGAAAGCTATACCTGGGTCGCTCCTGGAATGGAAAGAACGGCTGGACTATCCGCCGAACGCCTTCCAGAGAGTAGAGTACAGCAGGCTCATGGGACGCCTTCCCACAGTAATTGTTATAAATCGTTTTATCCGTTTCGTGAATATTGTAACGGGAGAGTACGGCTGCTTAAAGCCGGACGCCCGAAAGCAAAAGCAACAGCTCCAACACTGCATTGATTTGTTCGAAATTATTTTGTACCAAACATTTAACATGTATCGACGAAAGATAAATGAACCTTTTGTGTGTTTTTCCCAGATACCAAAGAGTATCCTTGCATTCCATAAAATGCTACTACAATATATAATAATTTATAATATACAAATTATTATTTATTATACATTTCATAAGAAATAAATTATTATATTGTAGGATCAGAATTATAAATAGATATTTATTAACAAAATATAAGAATAACTATGATATATTGGGCTTTGACACACGCTTCTTCGATTCACGCCTCTCGACTTTTTCAAATAAACTGCCCTTTCATACCTCGCACGCCGTACTTTGTAGCCAGGCCCTTCGTGAGCCTCTTGTCGCCGGGGTTTTTCCCTTTGGGCCTGGCTATCGTCGCTCGTCGCCCACTTTCTCTCTCATCCTCACAATTACGAAACTACAATATACATATACGAGCTACTCAGAAGCCAAAATAATCAACTCCACTCTTTCATATTCCTCCAATTTCAGTATCAAAGCACATGCTCGATTCTTAATTTTTCATAAATAAAACAAATTTAATAAATACAATTCGACACAGTTAGCCACTTTGGCTTCCGAGTAGCTCATGTATTAATAATTATTACAAGCAAACGAGAGATTTTTCACGATCTGTAAATAATAATTTGCAAATTATTTAAAAGAACGATTAGAATTAGTGACAATTTTAAAAATTATTGCTAATATCCAGGTAATTAAAGCCAGATTGGAAAGGCAAATCATTTTGTTTGAATGTTTATCAGTGAAAAGTGTCTCATTGTAACGTGGTCAAATTGCGATCAAACCTATGACATAATTTAATCCGCCGCGATACAATAGAGTAAAACTTGACAGTATTGTTAGTTCATTCGTCGCGTAATGCGGCAACGTAGATTATTCACAGCGTTAACTAGTTAAATGTCACCGTTGTACCGCGACCTTTACAGTTCATCGATAGTAGGCTGAATGCATTGCTGCCAATGTTCGTTGTTCGATCAATGAAGTTTGTTCAATGATAATGTGTGAAACCTTTATTGCTGTATATCCAGATAAATGGAAAATTGGACTGCTACATTTCACTTTTCCTTAACAGTACTCCTTTATTTTATAGACTTAGAGAATTTCTTCTTAGAACTTAATTACAAAGATTTAAACATAATTAAATAGTGAAAATGTACTTTTATATTATAAATTTAGAAAACTTTTTTCTATAATTTAATTATGTTCAAATCTTTGTAATTAAGTTATAAGAAAAAGTTTTCTAAATCTACAAGTAAAAGACTATTTGTAATAGGAAAGTGAAACGTAGAAGTAATTTTGCTGATTTCCTTATATCCTTCGTAAGTTCTAAAGAAAAAGGCGATAATTAAATGTTCCTTAAATGACCTTTTTTCAACCAAATTTTAATCACTTTTCCCTTTCAATATCATGAACGATATATATCACACATTTGTGCGATTTCATTTTTAAGGTGTTGCAATATTTTTCGACGAGCAGTGTATCTTAATACGATAATAATAAATTCGTATACACAACGATTCGCTAATCGAAATTTAAATACCATCTAAATGGAATTCTACTTTTCTCGTTCCTTACGGACAACATCAGCGATAGATATGAAGCAACTCTGCAACAGACAAACTAGTACACACTGTGGAACATCGAGTATCAGTCCTAAAAGTTGCAGACATGACCCTGAGGCTCTTAATGAACGGACAAACAGTGCAAACAGCGGCGGAACCGAGAAATGGACTAAACGAGTACCTATACATATACGTAGTTCCAGAGAGTGAACCATCCACGCAGAATGGAACAAAAGTGAATTTTCACGCCTAGAAATAAATCACGAGAAGCTTCGAAAGGGAAACAAACTCTACCATTAGCGAAAATTAAAAAGGAAAGTACGAAACTTTGCCACAAAATATGATAACATTTATATTGTGTAAAGAGAAAGAAGAATGATTTTATATTCAACCGTTTAAATTAGACAACAATTCTTAAACTTAACATCGTTCTTATTAATTTAAAATATTTTCATGGATGCTGTATTATTTATATTTCTTGTTTATTGTTTCCTTGAGAATATTACGAAATTAATTATAGTGTTTTAAGTTTATAGTCTTTACATACAATTGAGCCATGTAAAACAGGCTACCAATTGATTGTTATACGTAATTTAGGTTTCGATGGGTGAATAAGATGAGGAAATTTTCTTATAAATGACATTTTTTCTGTATTTTTTTCAAGTCACTTATGTTTTTTACACGTTTTTGGAAGGATGTATCATACGACCCAATAGGCGTAGGCCCAAATACTACAGTGCAGCCAAAATTTTAAACGAAATGTGAAACTTTCTTTCATCTTTTGCCATTTCTTCCATCGAACAAATTTTTCCTCCATCTTATTCACTCTTTGAAACCATTTAAATTACATACAAAAATTTTCTCCTACTACCATATAATTAGGTGGCCTGTTTTACTTGGCCCACCCTGTATACACACACTTCCGACAAAAAATTTCGAATAACTGTGCGTTGCAAAAATTATACAGAAATTTCCAGAAAAAATGTTAACATTTCTAAGAATTGTTTATCATTCAAATCAATCAAAGTGAGATTAATTAATTAATTTCGAATCTATAAAGCAATATTAGTAGCAATTTTTGTAATTACACCGACACACATCTAAGTAAAAAAAAAATATATAATAATTTCGAGCCGAATTAATTAACGATATTAAGAAACTAACTAGCAATTTTATACTCACTGTACATCTTTTATCAAATCACTCTGACATTTAAACGTTGCACCAAAATTTCACGGCAACACGTTAAAACACAATTTACCTATTGCATTTTTAAACATCACTCGAAATTTTACTAGAATATTAAAATGTAATTAACTGATTTTTGAACGTTAACCGGACCCGGTTTCAATCAGACCATAGAATTAAATCGAACGAATTCCGAGCGTCACACTCCGTTGTTAAACGTTGTCCAAGCGAAACACGGCTCTCGTCGACATTTTCTCTTCCTTTTTTTCTCTGTATAAGCAGCATCGTTAAATTTTCGCGACTCGTCGGTGGAAAACTTTTCGCGTTTACACGGGGAAAATTCAATAATCGGAAGTGTGAAAGCGGAAGTGTGAAAAAAAAAACAATAACGCAGGAAGAAAAAGAAGAGAGACACGAAGATATGTTCGCGAGCATGGAACTCTCAACGACGAAAGGTTATCTTCCGCGTTTCGCAAAACAAACAAACGATCTTCCTATTTACTTTGTCAATTTAACGCGAGCAATTATGCGAATTAATTAAACGCCGCATTTATACGAATGCGCCAGCCGTATAGAACAAACTTGCTTCCGCGACCGTAAATTCGCGTGTTGGCGCTCGAATTAATGGAACTTTAAACTCCAGCGTGAAAATTTTGTTCGCTGGATCATTCGTCGTTTGTACAGCGAGATCGGTATTTTTTTAAATGGTAATTTCTTCGAAGACAGACACGCGTAATTGTTGAAAGCTGTGTGTAGAACTTTAACCGTTGAATGCAATGCTTTGAAGACTAATTAGAATAAATTGATATTTCATATAGAAGAAGAAAATATTCTTAATTGATTATTCGGTAATATTAGGTCATCCTATAAATTAGCGCCGAAGGGGAGAAATATTTGAATAAAAATCCAAGGAAATACTGTAGCAACAACATAGAAAAATTTATGAACGAGAAGGCACTTATTTGTCAAATTTGAAGGTTCGTTGGAAATATTGGGTCTACATTATAAAATTCGACAGGAACTTGTGAGATGGCCTAATTGATATATGTACAACTGTTAAATAATGGACCCAATTTTGTTACATAAATGGAAAAAGATGAAGTTGACTTTTTATAAACATTACAGGTGCAGAAAAGTATTTAACAGATTGTCAATGATTTTGTTGACTGTCAACGTTTTGAATACTGATTTTAGAAAAGAAAGGTCAGTCAGTTATATTAACCCCTTAACCTATGATTTCTTTTCCGACTAATCGTATCTAAGCGTCAGCCATTTCCTGTTTTTCCCATCATTTCCGGGAAAAATGACAATTACATTTTTCGTTCCTTAGGATGCGTAGAATCGTGCTGTAAAAAAATTTTTCGTTCTTTCTTTAACATCCTCCTTTACGTTTTTCCCCGTTTCTTTTCATTTTATGCAAATTATAATTGCTCAAGTTATTTATGTACGCATTTTCTTAAAGATTGTATTTGCTAGCTTAAAAATGTTCACGTAATGAAATATTCTAAGTTATCCTTAGTACGATACGTATTTAAAAAAAAAAAAGAAAAAACGAAGAAATTTTAAGACAATCAATGCCTCGAATTTCCTCGCGATTGATGATCAAGACATTCCACGGTAGAATATTTTTGTCGGTGACGGTTTTATTCCAATTCGTGCTGTTTTTAGCAGATCTCCTATGAATGTGATTATTCTGAATAATTTATCGAACTGAAAGTTGACGATCTACACTCCAAGTTCGTTACCACGAACGAAGTACAGCGAAGTATGCTATTTCAGTTATTTATTACAGACCATTTTCAATTCGATCAAGATATTTCCGATAGAAATTTCAAAATAATTCGACAAATTACACTGCAATGGCTGTATCTATAGGAATATTGATTATACTAAATTCTTTTCATTTTCCTTGCATTTTGATGTAAGTTATATTATCATAGCAATTTATATGATAATGATTTCATTTTGATACTTTGATATTAGACCGAAGAGACAACAAAGTCAATATAAATTACAGTTACGATCAAGGTTTCGTGTAATCGATAATTCACAAAGCATGCAACCTATCCGGTAATTATACTTTCGCGGGCAAAAATAAACAGTGAAAAAAATTACTTCCTAAAACGAACAGAGGTAGAATGAAAAATGCGTTAATAATTCTTCTTTCGTCAATACTTCAGACGAACCATTATTGCACGCATAATAAACTCGATGAAGCCAGGAAAGAAACCAGCAATTATGAATACTGAATTTTCTAGTCGTTCAAATTCCTTGTTATAAGGCACACGTACACGCAGGTGTATTCAAAATTTAACTACGAACGACGTGATGAAGTCAGAGTAAAATAACCTCTCAAATGAAATTCATATTTTTACTTGGGAAACCGCTCGGTGCAGAGAGAAAAGAGAAAGAAATACGGGCGAATAAGTTTGAAAACGGAGAAATTTAAATTGCACAATTTTCTTCGCTCTGTACGCCGAAAACATAAAAAAAAAGAATTTGTCAACTTCGAGCAAGTGAAAGAAAGAAGAAGAAGCGGGGAAAGTAAGCAACAGAAGAAGTCGAGAGAAGAAAAAAAATGGAGAACGCACAAAAGAAGTTAATTAGAGAAATCCAGGGAGAAATTAGTGTGGCGACTGGTACGGTTTTAATAGAACGTCAGAAAGTTGGGTAAAAACGTTTCCTATTTCTGACAATTTTCGATGGCATACCACCAGCAGAGCTTGTTACAGGAGCGGCTCTCGTCGACCTTAATTTATGCTTAAGAAAATTTCTAGCCGACCGGGAAGCTTATTTGCGACCGGAAGCGTATCGTGCCGCGCTTAAAACCTTAGGTCAAGTTCATATTTCTCCTCTCCAGACGAACAAATTCGCGCAGCCAACTCACTGCAGACGGCCGAGACTCGTTAAACTCGATTCATATGCGAACCGCGTCGTCTATCGCTGCCAACCAGACATTGGAGAGAGAGTGAAATAAAGAGAGTGGGTGAGTAAGTGAGTGAGTGAGTGAGTGAGTGAGTGAGAGAAATAGAGAGTAAAATAAAGAGAGTAAATAAGTGAGTGAGAGAGAGAAATAGAGAGTGAAACAAACAGCGAGAATGGGTGGGTGAGTGAGTGAGAGAGAGAGAGAGACAAAGAGAGAAATGGAGAGTGAAATAAAGGGAGTGGGTGAGTTAGTGAAAGAGAAAAATAGAGAGTGAACTAAAGGGAGTGGGTGAGTTAGTGAAAGAGAAAAATAGAGAGTGAACTAAAGAGAGTGCGTGAGTGAGTGAGAGAGAGACAGAGAGAAATAGAGAGTTAAATAGAGTGAGTGAGTGAGTGAGAGAGTGACTGAGAGAAATAAAAAGACAGTGAGTGAGTGAGTAACGAAGAGAGATAAAGAGAGAGTAAGTGAATGAACGAGTGAGCAAGAGCGGGAGAAAAAGAGTGTGAGTGAGTGACAGAGTATGAAAGAGAAAGTAAGTGAGAATGTGTGCATGAAGAATGCACTGCCATAAGTTTAATCACAGCCAAGATAGTCGATAGGATTGGAAAAATTGAGACAGAAAAGAATGGTAAACAACGAATGGCAAAAAAACAGTATCGTACCATGTAAGAAGAACTACAGTTCTGCAAAACATTTAAACAAAATCAGGAAGCTAACTTTCCGTAAGAATTCAGCGCTAGGAGGAAAAATCTGCTAACTAGAAAATTCTGAATCCTGATACTTTGTGTGAATGTAAAGTATGATGGAATATTTAAGGAACGTTGTGCATTCTTTTCAAGGGAAATTCAGTATGAAGAGGTGGAGCCGGTAGTTTCATTTCCACATTTTTTACGAATTTTTTTCAGTAGAATCTTGAGATATACAAAACGAAGCAGAATACAATGGTCAGTTCTTTTTTATGCTATTGTATATACGTACTAATTAATCCTAAGAAATAAGCGCAATTAAGCCAAATCGTATTTTTAATATCTCGTTTGAAATACGCCTCTATTGAAATCACATTAAAAAATAAATAATTTCTTATCAACACATTCAGGAAGGCAGCGAAATTCGCGATACCCATTTATTATAATTCACACTTAATTTTCTTCAGTTTCCAATCAAAATTAAAACAGAAAACTTCGACGGAAATAAAATCTAAATAACAATAGACAATATTACCAATTTCTCGAAATTACAATATATCATCAATAATATATTCAAAGGTATGCACTACAACGTTCAAAAATGAAAAACACGTATTTCTATTAAGTTTGAGTTCTTTTTTTTTCGAAATTATTCAACAAATTTCTCATATTTTCTACAGTATCAATTTGTCTTTCAACTTTTGTGTCACGTTTTCCATAAATTTTTTATCTGACTGCCAATTTCGTTCTTTTTCCTTTTTTTTCTTTTTTCAAATACTAGTATTACTTATGAGATGACCTAATACATAGGCGCTCTTCCTTTTTCCGTCCGTTTCTATTGAACATGTACGCAGAGAAGTGTAGGTCGCGGAGGATGAGTTTGTGACAAAGAGAAACGCAAAATAGAGAAAGAAAGTGTTAGGGATCGATATACCGATAGGATACCTGAGTGATAATTGCATAGGTTGCCGATATCTGCTAGCAGTTCTGCATTGTTTTTTGGGTTACCGCGTTGCGTCATAGAGTGAGTTTTCATCGAAAGCGAATGTACAGGGTGATTCGTAAATGTGTATATTTAGAAGGGAAAAAAATGGAAAATTTTTCAGCGCAAACTGTATTATCGATTTCAGATTTCAGTGATATTGAGAAAACTATCTAAAATTATATTTCGCGCTTACTGGAATAATTTTAAATACATTTGTAAATCTAAAAATCTAAGATAAAACAGTAATCGATTGATTTTGTTTATTTATAAAATATTTATTTCAAAATATTCGTCAAATATTTCCCTTAATTTTCAGCAACGTAAAAATGCATCGTTCGTTCGTAGGAGCAGGTATTTGAAATTCGTACAGGAACAGAACGAAATATGTCACTTCCTTCTTACACGTTGCTACAATAAAGAATTCTTCTCTTCCTATAGTATCTAACTGGGACAGCGAACCCGGAGAAAAAAGCTGGTAAATGAAGAAACGACGTTAAGAGTGATAAAGAAAAATGCAAAAAAGGAGGGCAAAAAGTCGGAAATTTTTCTGAGAGGGAAGGATGTGAGGGAGAAGTGTAAAAGAAGAAAAATGAAGAAAATACTAGGGACATGTCAAAAAGTAAGTGCAAAGCGAGAGAAAACTGAAGAAAGGAGGAAAATGAATGAAAATATCCTGTAGAAGAAAAAACAAAATGTAGAAGAGAGTACGAGGAAAGGGAAATCCTTTGCAAGTACCAAAAGGACGAGACACGTTTAATTACTACGAGGCGTCTCGTTTCGAAGTATGTAAGTACCAGCAGGGTTTGTCTGAAGCGTCATGACGCCTGCCAGCTGAAAGTCTGCCTGGAAGCTTTCCAAATACGCGCAAAATTTTCCGCGAGTTTTCGTACATGTGCATGCGTGTAACGTCGATACAATATCTCCTCTGCTTCAGTTGTCCAAATTCTAAGAATGGGCTGTTCAAATTTTTTGGAACTAAGAGATTTCGTTGTATTTAAATCTCCATCAAAAGAAAGGAAGAAATAAGTACATTATTTAAGTTACATAGATCGTCAGTACAGTGAAAAGGACAACAGAATTGAAGGAAATTAAAAAGAAGAATTATCGGAGGATGTAAAGTAGAAAATATTAGAAACTTAGATAAATGCAGATAAAAAATTGATTTTTATTTTCTGCCTTCATTTATCTACTTCTGTAAGTTACCTTTCCCAATTTTCAACTTCCTATTACAATTTATTCATTTATCTTACGTCTATTTTTTGCTTCGATTAAAATAGAAATTTTGGATTTTTCTATCGTTCACCTTTTTGCGTTTGAAATAAAATGAATAAATAGTTTGTAACTGTATTAGATCCACGTTAATTGTATATTCTTGATTAATACAGACACTGTCTTCCATTAAATTTTACATCCTCCAATAATGTTTTTTTCATTTTCTTCAAAACTCTGTTGTTTTCACCGAGTAATTCTTAACGATCTGTGCAATATAAATGATTTACCATATTCCTTCTCATATTTTACCCCAATTACTCTATTATCTGCATTCATATTCATCCCTATCGTAATTTTAATCCACTTATTTCCACTCTATCGTGTAAATGGAAATTCTTGCAGCAATTTTATTTAAACATTTCCTGCACGTTCGTTACATTTCAATATCTAATTACCTCACACACGCTACATGCCGTCTTATTGAAATTCTGTCGAACAAAAATACATCGCAAAATATTCCCAGAGAAGATGCGCCACATCTGATACTGCCCTTTGAAAACTGATTCGCGAAGGGTTAAGGATACGAGTCTCGAATTGAGTAGCTTCTATTTTCGTCTCCAGTGTATGTTATCGATTCGAGGCTCCTTTTTTCAGCATGCAACACATTGTAGACATGCTAAAAGTGTTACTCAAACGATATCAAAATATCTTTGAAATAATAATCAGTTATCGTAACACATTTCTTTAAATAGAATAAAAAGATAAATTGTGAAAATATACTGCTCGCAAAAAAATGTTTTTTGGGGGGGAAATTACTCTGAGGAAAAAGTAGCATTTTTCAACCGATCATTTTTCCCTTTCGACACTTCCAAATGATATATGCAAATTTCAGATTTGTGTGATTTCATTTTTAAGGCGTTACAATTTTCTTTTTATTATCCTCGCTTGTATGCTACTTGTTACAAAATAATCGACAAATATTACAACTATGAATTATAGATATTTCTTAACTGAACAAGTATTTTAGGTACCTTAGAGATGATAGAATCAGTTTTTATTGTCCGAGCATTTAAAGCGTTTTAGCTTGCGTGTGTCCTGAGATTCCTCGAGTAATCGTTTAGCTAAGTTATTCAGGTAGTTTAGCAATCTATTCGAATATACAAGGTGAACCACGAAACTTGATCACCTTAAATTACTTTCTTATTAGTAGACTGGTCGAATTTTCTTTTCAAAGAGATCCCTTCAGATGACTGCACTATATTTTTTATCAACTGTTTCATTTTTCCAAGTTTTCAAGATTATCTTCAGTTTCTTGTAAATAAATGCAGATCTATCATAGAGAGAAATTGACAAGTTTTCAAGATTATCTTCAGTTTTTTGTAAATAAATGCAAATCTGTCATATAGAGAAATTGACGTTGAAAACTTGAAAGAAAAGTAATTGATAAAAAGTAAATAGATACACTATGATTATCTTGCGAGTCTCTTCGAACCATATGCGAAAGAAAAAGATTTTTGATCGATCCACTAATCAGAGAATAATTTGATCTGAATATGTTACGCGGTTCACCCTGTATATTGAGGTTTATCTGAAGATCTTTCGTTAAATGTGTTTCGCTGTCGTGAACCACTCAGTATTGAACCGCTGAATTTTCTCACTTCTGCTTTAAGGTGAATGCAATTTCTTTGCAGTTAACATAGATTAACACGATACAGCTGATACAATTTTTCATTATTTCCGTAAAGTGTAATTGCGTAAATATACGTTCTCCGTAGTTCAACTCCAGCAACGTTCAATTGGAAGCTCAGCTTTAAAGTAAATCCTATTTTCTATTCTGTTACCGAGTGGATGTACGTAACCCAAATCGGCTCTAACGACGACATCACACGGCAATTATCCTAATTGTCACTTTAGATGTTTCCGAAATTTCCTATCGGCCAGCAAGGAACAACGTTTACGTGAAATCGATGCGGCGCAACGTGAACTCAGATTTTCCGACGAACTCTGATTCCACCGTTGATTCAACTGTTCATATCAGACGTAGAAATGAATTTTTTTCAAATGGACTTTCACATGATCGATTGAAAACCACCGAATTTCCATCGCGATGGTGCTTGCACGTGTCAAATCTGTGATTTTGGTTTTCCTTGTGATAAACCGCGATTTTGCATAAGTGACAATTTTTTGGTAGCTAATGCTTTGTAGTTGTAGAAGTTTGCAGTATAATAAAAACTGAGTTAGAACAGTTATCAGCAGGCTGCGAATTTTTATGCATTTATAGGAAATTTGAAGGTGCAAAATTGCACAGAATGCACGTAATATGAAAAAATATACAAAATATCTAAATTATAGCGCTTTCTATAGTACCTGGAAGGTGAAATAATTTTCTACCGAGGTTTCACTTTTTTTACTATATTCTCAAAAATATGAATTTGCATGAAAATCCGCAGTCTAGTTATCAGGAAGGACAAACTGAATTAATTGATATTTAAAGCAGAAGTGAAATGAGAAATAAAGAGGAGTGACGCATTCAAACCTACAATTAATTTCAATGTCGCTGATCTTATTAAAGGTCCTCTTTGTAGAATGTAATTATTATAGGAATGGAAGTTTCTAAAGTGAGTGAAGTGCAACTGTGACATTTGAAAAGCAAGAATTCTAGGAATTCGTATAAACGTCAGTGTATCAACGCGACAGTTGGAAATGTATGTGCGTATGTAAAGGCAAAAATTCTTAAGAATTTAGAAACGAAATAACGAAAATAACAGTTGAATAATAAATTACATTTGCATTTACTATTAACGCAATTTCAAAAATATACAATTATTTCTGTAACACGTTTCTGCTGGACACGTTAAAAGGAAAGAAATAGAATCAGTAAAAATCAGTTTAATACTCGTATACTTAAAATAAATACGGGCTGCAAAAGCTAGAAAACACGCGCATAATCTGCAGTTAATTCTTGAAACATAACGACGATAATCTTCTTACGAAAGTAATGCACACAAAAATTTCCAGTTGGTGCCAGCATAAAGCTAACTACTTATTATTGTATAGAGACTGAGAATTATTCAAATAGCGACAATAAAGCTTCTAGCTATTTACAGTATTCTTTGCAGAAACGATCTTATATCATCTAGACAATAAATTATTTGTGTTGTAAATAACTAAGTTATATTTACTAAATATTCATAATTCCAAAATTTTACAATATAAAAGCGTCAATTTCTTACAGATGGCTCTAACAATTCGGTTACCCACTTAGAAAATTCCCAATTAGAACTTTCTTTTTCCAACTGCAAAGGGTTAACGTATCCCGCGTATTCCCTAGATTTTCAAAAGAAACCCTCAAACGTAGTGAAACGTCCAGGCTGTACTATCAGCCGAAAAATTCCCATAAAAAAGAAGCTGAAAGGTAGAAGAGATGTGACGATGTGGAGGAAAATCCGTAGGCAGGCTGCTTCTGCAGGATTATAGCGGGCGGCGAAAGTCGAAAGTCAGCGCAACGCTTTCAGCGTCGGCGGTTCTCGGACGATCGAGTAAATTATTCAAGCCAGTGAATCGCGCCGCGACAACCGCCGCCAGCCTGTCTACCCGTCCCGAGGATTTAGTCCAGCGGAAGGGGTTTTTACGCTTAACACCGGACAGAGTCCCTCTGTCCGTCCGTCTTTCGCTCGATCGGCGACGATTGATCGTTGGAAAGGGTCATGCAAACGACATCGTGCCGTTGCACGATGACCCCAACGGGGCTCTGAGTCTCCGAGACGCGCTTAACGTTCACTTTAATTACGAAAATTGGGTCGTGCTTAGTCGCCGCGCTAGCACCGACACTAATTTTCGCGGACGGATTCGATTAAAACGCCCGTCGGAAAGCCCGATCCTCCCCCGTTAGAAATTCAACGAGCGAACCCCGGGTTTCCCGCGGTGAAATCGTTCCCGGGGAATATTAGACGAGTGAACCAGGGACGAACGGAACAAACGGACAGATAAATGGTTAACGAGAGTAACTGTACTTGAGAATCGATAGACCGTGACACGAGATTAATGACGTTTTAAGAAGTACAATTTTTCTTCACTCGAATCAGCGAGATTGTAGCGCGTCCAGGAAAAGCTTCTCAGGTTAGTTTTTGTATTAGGTGTATAAATGAATAATTCGAAATATTTCAACCCTTTCGCTGTGGCAAATTATAGTGCGTAACAGAATTTTCTTTTTTGGACGTATCGTTTTAAAATTTGATTCGTTGAATTAACGTGGAAGAGTGCAGAGGAAAAAATTAAGGCTTGAATTGATGTGGAAGTGCGCGAAGAAGCTCCAATAGCACAACGCGAACAAATTTCCAAAGCGCCAGTAGCAGTGAAAGGGTTAAGAAGTTAGACGACTGATTGTAAAATCGATAGATTTTTTTGCATTATAAAATAACACTTAGTTTTGCGGAAGGCTTGACATAACCTTTAAAAAACCCTTTACAAATTCCAACAAGTGAAAAATGTTGCAGAAGCATGGGAATCGATTTGTTCCTTTCTCCGCGAGGGTATTGTACCGCACGATACGTGCATATTTTGATTTAAGCGGTTTAAAAGCGATCATTTCAGTCTGCTCGTCAAACAAAACGCCCCGGAGGCTGTTGGAAGTGTGACAACAATGATTTCGAGCAACTGGATTTTGGTGTAAAACGTACTTCTAATAAAATTAGAGAATAACGAGTTATTTTTATGGTGACTTTTTATCGACTCGCCCTGTATATTTTCATTAAGTCGTTTAAACATTCACCGACATTTCCGCCGTCCTTTTACATCTGATATCATTCACGTCTGGTACGTACAGGGTGGGCCAACAAGAATTGCCACTGTTAATATCTCCGGTGCTATGAAAGTAAGAAAAAGAAAAAAAAAGAGTTGACTTTGTTCATAAAAAGATCGTCCCTTTTAAATAGCAAAGAACTTTCGTTCGAAAAATTTGTTTCTTACTCTCGTGATATTCTCGAGATATTCAAGGTGGTGATTCTCACTGGTCCATCTTGTATATATGATAGCAGCGACACTGAAAACATTTTATATCTCACGTATCCGCGAATATCTCGCTTCGAAAGGCACCGCGTCGCCATAGAGAGTTTAAATCAATAAACAACTCTTCTCATTCGTTTTTGAGGAGGGGGGTAAATACCCTATACCATCCATGTAATTCCAGCAAGAAAAAAAATTCCGGTGAGGAAATCCAGGGAATACATTCCAGCCCCGCCGATGGACCATCTTTTCTCATCTATTTTCGACGAGATAGAGAGAGAGGAAGGAAGGGAGAGAAATAGAGAGAGAAAGAGAAAGAGAGAGAAGGGAGAGAAAGAGAGAGGAAGTGAGAGAAATGGAGAGAGAGAGAGAGAGAGAGAGAGAGAAGGGAGGGAGGGAGAGAAAGAGAGAGAAAGAAAGAGGAAGGGAGAGAAATAGAGAGAAAGAGAGAGAGGAAGGAAGAGAAATAAAGAGAGAGAGAGAAGGGAGAGAAATAGAGAGAGAGAGAGGAAGGCAGAGAAATAGAGAGAGAGAAAGAGAGAGAGCTCACTTCCCCCGACCGATACGGTGCAATGCCTGTGATTATCGAACTACGTGCAGCTGCATTCCTTCCGTCCATTATGTTCTGTAACTCGGAGCCAGGTCGACGTATGTCGCATAGCTGCGATTTAATGGGGATGTCGGATCAGTTTTCATCGCGATCACTCCTTCAGGACACAAAGGTGCTCGCGCGCCTAAGAACCGTCGTCTCGAGGGAAATGACATTTTTCGTGCTGAATATTCCTTACGCTAGTGGTTTTCAAGTTGTCAACCTATTCTTCGTATTCGTATTACGATTTTAGATTTTAGAAACTGTCGGAAATTGCCACTTCTCCCGGCAGAATGTTTAAATGCCTGCATTCTTCACTTCCGTGTTCAAGCGCGATACCTGTTTTTAACTCTTCGCAACACTACGTGACTCTGAAATCTATTTATTTATATTTTATTATAAAATTGTAATCAACCCTAATTTTGCTTCTCTCGAAACGAAGTTAAAAGAGACACAAAACATGATTTTAAAATAGGTTTTAGATCATCGCCGCAATTTCGTACGATATTTTGCACACAATTGTAGGTTTTAGAAATTGAGGGGCCATTTACCGAAAAAAAAAACTCGCTTTCAAGTTATTAAGCAAGTTTAAATATTTCAACGGTGATTTAAATTCCGATAAATCGATAGAAATTGTTTTTTCACCAACGAGATTTGTAAAGCCCGTTCATTTTTTGAAATCATTGAACTACTTTCGATATTTATGTGTGATTTCAGTTTTTGGAAACCTATAGAAACCATTATTTAGCGGAATTTTCCAATTTCACTGGTTTTAAGTTATCGAGTAATTTCGCGAATACGGACATAAATTCGGGGTTCAAAAATTTATAGCTGACGTGTAAAAGATTCAGTGGCTGTGTTTCGCAATTTTGATTTGTGAAACGTACTTTTATCGGGACATTAATATCGGTATTTCCTTCTGCTTTTTAACGTCACTAATATATTACCTGATCGCAGGCCAAAGTGGTTAACTCCATTTTTGGAATTTTTCAAAATTTCAGTGCCAAAGCACTTGATCGAAGCTTGTCTTTTTATATTTAAAATAAATTTTAAACAACAATTTTAATAGTCGTTGAATAATAAATTATTTCAGAAGCCAATGTAAATTAACTCCATACTCTAAAGTGTAAATTCAAACGCTTATGAGAATTTAGCTGAATAATTCTCTAATACAACGTTATACAATATTAGACAATGAGTAAGCTGAATGACAATGAGAAAAAAAAGAATACAAAAAAGGCAACAG
>NW_017100256.1:781130-786493 GCF_001263275.1 Habropoda laboriosa | reverse complement strand
GATGAAAGGGTTAAAGAGGAGGTCGGTGAAAAGATTTCCTCCTTTTTGCTGCGCAATCACAATTATCAATAATTCGCGGCCCCTTAACTTCAAGATACTTTTACCCCATTAAAACTACCCGAAAACAATTTCAACTGAAACTGGAACGAGCAAAAACGTGAAAAACATGGCGCGTTTTTTATTCAAGCTTTTGTCGGAACCGCTTCTATCCTACTTAGGCAACCATTGAAGGTTAAAATCTCGTTAGAGCAGCTACTTCTACAGGTGCCACTAAATAACGAACAGTCAGCGACGTTCGAGAAAAACGGTCAGCGCAATTTAGCCGTGTTTAAGCGCCGGCAAAACGTGCTTTCCACGTTTTCTAGATAACTGCAATTGAATTAGTATGCCGAACCTGGCCGCAGCATGACGACACATGCACACAGCAAATTGAGAAACGATATTTAAATTTACCGCTTTTATGAAGAAACTGGCTTTTAACCCTTCGAGTGTTCAGACAATCCGAAATACTTAAAATTTACTTTGCAAGAGGTTCAGATAGGACACGACATTGTTAAAGTCAGGAAACGAATGCAATTCATAGTTAGGCACTTTCGCGACGGGCAATATAATTTCCAAAAGTCTGTAGCTGAGTACGGCAAGGTTCTGCTATTCGTAGGTACGTGAATATAAGAAATATTACATCTCAGTATGATGCTTATAGTCATTTGTTGTTCAAAGTTTGAAAAAACTAAACATTACAAATGCGTAATGCGTATTCAACTGAAGAATTTGAAATGACGTAGGACCACGTTGCCCGTATTCTGCTAAAGACTTTGAAACGACGTAGGACTTCCTTTTCCCGTCGCGAAAGTGTTAAAAACTAAATAAGAAACGAATAAAAACAAACATCCACATTGTTCACAAATAACTGAAATCATAAAAAGAGTTCCCACCTCGTTACCACATTTTAGCGAGCACTCAAGGGGTAAGTTATCGAGCGAGTACAAATATTAGTAAAGTGACTTAAATACTTATCGATAGAAATTGTGAAAATATCGCTTTTCGAACCGCTGTGCAGTGCAAAAGAGAACACGTGACGAGGGTGAAGGAGCCCGTGAAAAAGACGGGGAAAAGGGCAACGCAAACAATTGTGAAACAAAGACAGAGAGAGAGAGAGAGCTGGGGGTAGAGAAGAAAAGCAGAATAAGAGACGGAAAGGAGAGCCAAGATACGGATGAACAAGCAAACAGAAAATGGTGAAATGATATAGATACGGGGAACAGGATGGGAAAAGGGTGAAGAAGAAAGAGAAAGGTGGCGTAGAGAGACGAAGGAGGCCAAAAGGATCGAGGCAAGCTCTCGTGGATCAGCCAACGAGGAATTTTTATTCGCGGTTCTCTCTTCCTTCTTTTTTTTTTTCTCTCTCACTCGAATACTTCCTTCCGCTGTTTAATATCGCGCTACGTACACGGTGTCCCTGAAATAACGCTACTTTATTCGTATTCGATAAATGTTGGGTTTATTGCACGTGTTGTATATTAATTAACGTGTTGTATATTATTTATCTCTCATTCATTTTGTAGGATTTTCGTTGGCTAATCAACGAACCCCAATTTCACAGCAAAAATAAAAAAATATATACATATGTATGTTTATAGACACTATTAAACATTAAACTAAGAATTTTTTTTATGCGAGACATTTTTGCTACTAAGTTTGCAAAAGGAGAGCGCGAATTATTGACGAACCGTGTATGAAAATTCTTTTTGATTTGTAAATAAAAATTTATTATTCTCGATATCTCGATTGTTTCATTTTTTAGAAACTTTTAAGAAACAGGTAAAAAGATGTTTTTCCTCTTCAGACTGCCGCACCGTATCTATAATGATTATAATTTTTAAAAAATCATAGGCTACCTTGTAGATGATACATATTTATTTACAAATCCGAACGAATTTTTTATTTCCAATGTTGTGTAATTTGCCGAAGAGGTTTCGCAATTAGCGAATAACTCGCAAATAACTTTAACTCTTTAAAAATTGGAGAAAGAAGCCGAAAGTTACATTTACATCTTCTGAGAAAATCGAAACTATTGTTAAAATTGAAAAAAATTATTTTATGAAGAATTCATGAAAAATTATATACCTATAAAAAAAATTCCCAAACTTTGTAACAATAACAATACTGTACAATACAACATAATACTGTAAAACATAAGATAATACACGTATAGGGTAGTGCAAACCAAGTCGTTTTCATAGCTGTGACGTTGAAAATAAATTCTACTCTATTAATACTGTCGTTGATTAAAGCTCTTATCCATAAAAACTGTTGTTTATGTTGTCGGTCAACGCTGGTGTCGGTGACTTGTTGTGAGAGAAAACAGTGTCGGTGATTTCAATGGGACCCGTCTGATCATTTCGTCCACCAATGTAAATATAAGTTTACGTTCAAATTCTAAAATAAGTTTCATCGTGAAAACGGACCCTCGCGATTCGATTGATTACTTTTTCTTTTTCGTATCAGTTTTTCACGAGGGAGACCACTTAAGCAGAAAAAGAAATTGTGTCTCCTCTTCTTCTGAAGTGTGCAAATGTTTTTTTTTCGGAAGAGGATTAATTTTCAGCATTCTCGAAAAGATACTGTAAAGCTATGAATTTTTATAAAGTAAAAAGTAGGACGTTGTGCCTGTTGAGACACTGGAATATTGATTTTTCTAGTATATTGTAGAATCTGAGAGTGAAGTTGGACAGAAATGGTAATGTTGCGTAAACGGAAATATGAGATGTAAGAATTAATAAAAATCTCCAGAAAGAAGTAATAATTACATAATTGTAACCAATTTGTTTATTAAATATCCACTGATGTATGCTTTTCCATTTAAAATATTTTGTTGAATCATACAAAATTTTACCTTTATTGTATTTAAATTGTTAGATTTAGAAATGAACTCTTATCGACTTTTGGGTACAATTAAAAATTGATTTAAAAATAACGAAAACATAGATCAGCGATCGAAATAATTTTTAGTATTGTTGACAGTCTTTTGCCATTTTTTATGGCAGCTTACGAATACCATCGCGACAGAAACTCGATGGTTTTGAATGAATTATGTGAATAGAATGGGAAAGAATTCATTTTCACACCTAATACACGAAAAAATACCTTAACTTTAATATCTTGTCATTTAAACTTCATTTAAGTTTCTGTCGTACATCAATTTTGCTTTAAATTCTGAAATATCACGAAACAACGTTTCTTTACTAATTTACAAGCAGTTCCTGATAATATGTAACCTTCAAATAAATTAATTTTGCAATCCTATTAACTAGGATTGCAAAAGTTGCTAGTAACTGGGTTAAAAATATCAAACGCTAAAATTCATAATTCTGTTTCGTTAATTAAAAATACTGCGCAATATCTTGTGTAATATTAATTCTAAAAAGCATTCGAAAAATTAAACATCGAAGAAACTTCGAATAATTTCGTATAAATACACCCCATAGAAATCTTTAGGTACTATTTTCCTGCGATGCGAATATTTATACGTCACTGAACGCAGGAATCTTTTAGAGATTATGAAAATGTCAGCTGCGATTCTGGATATTAACTGATGAAAATTTTTCATATAAACTATGTTTGGCTAATTACACCTTTAATCTCTCTATAACATCCTTTTATTTGAGAACCGAGTACATTTTCATCATTTTCAATAATCACTTTGCAACTGAAAATTATACATCACGAAAATTATTTATTTGTTCGATTCAAATTAAACCGTTTAACTCGTTAATAATAATATTAAATTATTACTCGATAAACGATAAATTATACGTCGTACCCTTTGAAAAATATTTGTAACAAAAATTATAATAAACCAGTAATAAACGTTGCAATTATTCTTTGCTTTTGTATAAATGAAAGTCAACATCAAAAAATAAACAAAAAAAAAACGATAAAACTACCCTTAAATATTCTTCGAGATAAGTGAAAAATGAAAACTTGCAATAAATATTATATCGATAAATATTTCTCTCTGTCACAAAGGGAGAAGATAAAACTAGCATTAAACCGTTCCTCGTGGAGCTCGAATATGTATAATACACAATAGACAAGAATCATACGCGTCACAGTTACATCCATATTCGTCGTCTCGGAGAAATCATGAAAAATTCGCGTCGCTTTCGTTCAAAAGAACACACTATGCTATGGCTGTCTGAAAAGAACTATTTGTCTAGCGATTCTCCTCCACCTTTCCCGAGCAGATTTCTTATCAAAACCTAGGCGACTCTCGCCGTGTCTCTCTGGCAAAAGTTACATTCGGTTTGAACGAAAAGTTTCACAGGAGCTCCCCATTTTCATATCGTCGATCAAAGCGAGCGGAAGGAACAATGGAAAACTGGAGCGTTCGTATTCGAAAAAATTTCATTTCCGTTTCTTTCGTTGGAGGAATAAAGATGCGCGCGTACGCCCTTCTAATTGTAATGATCGACGGTGGATTTAACGAATGAGCGATTATAATTGAGGGGTGCAGTGCAAGAAGGAGCTATATGACACCATAGTAGATAATCTGGAGTTAAGATAATCAATAACCAAGGATAATCAAGCATACATATTGCATGAATTATACGCAAGAGAAGATAGGTTATATTCGTGATATATAACATGAATGTCAATTCATTGGAAATTACATAATCCTAGATACGTGTTCTTGACTTCGTGTCAAGAATAATTACGTGGAATTCGCACGTTAGGATGATTTATCTGAAACTACTTTAACGAAGATTACACGAATGCATTGAGCAATAAACAGCTTGACAATCAAGTCACGTATAATTTCTATGCTAATTAAACTGACTGCGAACTAGTAATTTGCATACTTAATCGTTCGTCAATAAGTTACTTAATTGTACATGAAAAAATTTCTCAATTAAGCAATTTACCATAATTATTTATCTGTAATTCTTCTTTTTTCTACGAGAATTGCAATGAGATTTTATTCATTCAAACGGAATATTCGATAATTTTTAATACGTTTCGCAAATTAATTGCAACAAGTGAAACAACGGGTATTACGTATGTAAAAATAAAGCATAAGTAATATCAAGGGTGCGTTAACTTCCCTCGAATCGTGGAATTGAATCGTTGTGTTTAAAAATGTTCAAGTTGAATTTGAATTTTACACGAGATCACGGGAGAATTTATCTTTTTCGTACCGTTACGCGTTCAGATAATACAGCTAATGTTGCGCAAAGGTAGTCGCTTTTCGCACAAAATAGATTTACTTTAACTTTTAAGTGAATCCTTGACTAAAACGCTGTTAGAAACTCAGGGACTTTCTACGAACTGAAAGTTTGTTGCAGACCTGAAGATTGAAAATG
>NW_017100256.1:770828-781020 GCF_001263275.1 Habropoda laboriosa | reverse complement strand
ATTAAAGGTAAACTGACTTCGCCTTCCTTTAGTTAGTCAAAAAAGATTTCTCTCGATAATAATCAAAGATATTAATTGAAACTCGATAAAAGCAGAACGTTTAAGTAGCTACTTCAAAAGTATTACCATAACCTATTAACCCTTTAACGCTGAAATTTTCTCGAAATGTGCCAATTAAGATCGTA
Organism: Habropoda laboriosa; assembly: GCF_001263275.1. Taxonomy (NCBI): domain Eukaryota; kingdom Metazoa; phylum Arthropoda; class Insecta; order Hymenoptera; family Apidae; genus Habropoda; species Habropoda laboriosa. The sequence goes on along the minus strand of NW_017100256.1, from coordinate 780,835 downwards.
ATTTTGTTTTCTTTTCTAATTATTTCCTAACGCTTATAGAAATAAATTTCCCATTACTTATAACGCTGTAATTTATAATACTCTTTTGCTATAATAGAAAGGATAATGCAATATGGAAAGAGAAAGAAAATAATTTTAAAAATTCCACTTTTTGGACGATTTTTAGTGCACGTGTGAGACGAAGGGTTAATTAACTCTTCAGACGAATTTGTTATTGGTCACTTTTTAACACGGTTTCAATTCTCTGACTGTGCCAGATTTTTTTCCAAATGTTTACGTACAGTAAATAGCCAAAATAGAGGAAAAACTGGTAACCCGAATTTTACCTGTAACTGCCTCCACAATCGAGATAAGAAGTTGAAACTTGGTGTCAAACGTTTTCTTTCGGTAACCTATCGAATGGTCCATCGCAAGACTAATTTTGTTTGAAGACACCTTTGACCCCCTTATTCAGCCATTCCTATACTATATTTGTTTGTCGTCCGTTGCTATTTTAATACAAATGATATGATACGATATTTATCCTCGCTTTGAAAGAGCAGTTTAGCATTTAATGGTTTATATCCATCATGCAGACGTATTCAATATGAACCTTAGATTATTTCTATAAATACGCATAAGTAACGTCACTCTTTTTAAATGACGAAAAGTAATTGTTCGTAATGCTTCGTAGTAATGGATAAATGTTCACTGTAACATTTCACATTTAAACGACGTTTTCTATAAAGAAGAAAGCATTTCTATCGTATCATACCCACCCTTGTGCCACGAAACATTTATGATTTGAAGTTATAGGAGATTATCACGATTGGTATTCTTACAAAATGATTCATAATGAGTCATTACTATAATACTCACACATAAATCTATACTCTCGAAATTCATCAACACTCAGGTTAGAAACTTTCCAAAGTTCCATCTCGCGCCATAAGGCATAATTTCCTTTCTTTACTGTTTATCAGCCCCCAGATTGAAGTAATCAAATCATCTCTATTTAGCTAATTCAACCGGTCTAGAAAAATTGTAAGAAATCCAAAACTTTCTAGGAACGAGCTACCGGGGAAGTAAGTTCTCTCGTTAACCAGGAAGAAGATGATGTCGCAGACTGACAAACAACTGTTTGATCTGATATAGGTGCACGTTATCAGAACAACAAGCTGCAGATTGTTCAAAGCATTCCGTGACACAATGTGTACTACGCGTGCGGATCGAGCGATCCCATCGAAATTGCACTTGACTGTCGAGTGCAAATTACACGATGTCATCTACAAATTGCTGCGCTTAAACCGCAGCGCAACACCGATATACGCCAGCCAGTCACCGCAATCGTGAAATTAAGTTAATTAGGACATTCGGTCAAAGATCCAATACAGCCAGAAAGGTAATTACCTCGGCGCTATTTTTTTGCAACAACGGGGCAAAAATTCACGGCGACCTAATAAGCGACAACGAACACACCACGCGCACTGGTGGTTTCTCGACGGGGGGGGATGCTGAAAAGTTGCCAAGTCTCTCTCGATGCTGAACATATCGAAGCCGATCGGAAAAACTGAGAAGCTTTCGAGGATGCAATTGAGCGAAATTTTTCCAACGCGATACATCACATACGGAACGAGAAGTTTTCTACATACCTGCGTTATGTACTTGATAAGAAGATTTGTCTAAACTTTTCATTTTGTTGAAACTGGGTTTTGCGACGGAATATTTACAAATTTCGCGTTGCTGGATTTAGAATTTTCATCATTTCGCGACCGAATTAGTTTTGAGAATTTATTATTTGTTTATCGATCATCGTGTCTGTAATGGATACTGAATTGAGATGAATTTTTGTTGCAGTACTTAATTGGAATATAAACGAAAAGGTTGAAGAGAATGGAATATACTTTAAGAAAGAGTTTCTTTTTATTTTTCTATACGTGAATTTAAGAGGGTATTCGGGTTTAACAGGTCGATTTTTCAGCCGATTTCATGATTTCTTTTCTAGGCGACAAGAAAAGTTACAATATTAGTGCTTTGTAGTATCCTTTATTCATATGTTGACTATGTAAAATCATTAATGAAGACTTGAAATGTTCACAATATACAGAGTTATATGCCGTCGCATGCGAACATCTTTGCTGACTCGTGTCTCAATGCTGACAGCTTTACTACTGATCAGAAAAAATTGAACCAAACGCTTTTTTAATCTCTAAGAGAGTCACTATTGCTTCAACCATGATCGTAAATTTGAAAAAATTTTCAACGAAACGGCAATCGGTTGAAATCAAAATTACGGTTTTTCCTGCAGTTTTCGTAAGTTTTAGGTGGTAAAAAAAGCGAAGTTTTGAAAATATTATACTGATTTTGGGTAGGATGATAGCGATAGATGTTCTGAGCATGCAGTACAGAAGAGAAAGCAATCAGTCCAACTGTTTTCGGGGAAACCTAGAGAGAGCCTTGGAAAACTTGGTTTCGAGAAAACCGAGACATCGACCGTCTTGGGTCATTCAAACCCTCGTAGTTCTTACAATTTATCAAATTTCGAAAAATACTTTGACAGACATATTGTCCAGGTTATAACGACTGTAAAAATAAAAACAAAATATCGATTTTTCTACCCCCATAAACCAGAATACCTCTTTAATGTCACATAAACTACACAAGATTATTACGATTGAAATCACTATTATTGATGAAGAACAACGTTCACCACCGAAAACAGAAATATTGTGTTGCAACAAAAGACTAAATAAATAATAATCCTTTTGTGTAAGAAAAGCTGTTGGTTAGTTAAAACTTTTTTGTTACACCTTCGAGTTAATTAATCTTATACCACCTGCACGGTCTAATACTCTCCTGCAACACTAACTGCAGAAGATTAATTTGAAATATGGTAGCTTAGATTTAAGTATCACAAAATTATATGCACAGTGCAACATCATTTTCAAATCATTAAAAATCTTTTCAAAAAAATTAAATTAAAAATTAACGTCCATAAAAATAATACTCAAGCTGAAAACACACTATTTACCATTGGTATTAATAAAATCACCGATACATTCTCTTCTATTATTATTATTATTATTTATTTATTCAAAGTCATATCCACCTCTAAGTGTTATTAAACAAGGTTTTTTCTTTTCGAAACGTAACATGAAATTATACATAAAATTTCAATTTCAAGTTAAATCATTTTTGCCCCACTTCGTTTTATCGAACATCGTAGAGGTGAACTATATTTATTACAAATCGTTTACGGGAAAAGTTGAAAAACTCGCACGGACAATACGAGAAACGCGGGAAATATTGATAAAAAACGTTGTATGCTTTCGAAGTTCACGTTTATTAGCTCTGGGAAAAGTTTGATTGTTGAAATTGAAAAGTTGTTTTGTCACCGTTAATATTGCATACAGGTAAATGATGGATGAGAACTACGCATGCACATTTCCATTTAATGTCGCAGCCCGACAATGCAATTTTTCAACGTTCCCCGTTGCCTGCACGCGCTGTAATTGAATTATACATTTCTATTTATTAACCGATCCAATATTCCATCGTGAACAGTTTCCGATAAACCCATTGGAAATTCAGTCCTCGATTGTTCAACCTACGTGTTCCTCGAATCAGATAATAGCTAACTGACACAAAGAAGCTCCTTATTATACTTTGTCTGATTTGTTCGATATCATGCGTCATCGAAAGAGCAGGTACAGCTCTTTATCCATATGAAACAATGATAGAACGGGAAAAAAAAAAGTCTTTTTTCTAAATTGAAAGGTTTCGTTTGGAAGTTTGGATAAATATGACCTAGATTTACATTTAATTTCTATCGATAACTTTTAATTAGTAGGCTTTTGATCAAATAACACAATTCTTTTTCGTTGGTAAAAAGAAAAATTACGGTTTACCAGAATTTTTAAACTTTGATGGGAGAAACCAGAGTTAATTATCGTAAATTATTATTAATTATTATAATGAATAATGTAATACGATGTATTACTATTTTTAAAAAAGTGGTTGGTAATATTGCAGTAACATAATGCAATAGTATAGCAATAAATAAGTAAAATGAGACTAAAATATAGATAAATGGATGTGTAACTTCTAACAATGGCTCAATCTTGTAAGTTGTTAATTAGTAATATGTTAATTAAGCAATGAAATAATTACAGTAATAAAATATTACTGTCCCTATGGTGAAAATGAAAATTTCTGCATTTCTCATTGTATATTCGTGAAAATATCAAATATTACCAAAGTGGCATTTTCTCGAAGAACAGAAGTTTGAATAGAAACCGTTTTTCCACTTTAAACATTACTATTTAGAATCAAACTTAAGTTCAGCCTAGAGAGGAATATTCTGAATGTTCAAATAATTACACAAAATAGCGTAAAAATCCTCCACATGTTTAAAGATACCTAAATCCTGAAACCTTGCGAAAAATTATAAAAAATGTGAAGAAAACTTATATTTCCGTACCATTAAGTACAAAAGCAGTCATTTAAGTAACATTTCCCCCACTTAACAGAAACAATTTCAATGCAAGTTCCACCTTTCAAATTTTCTTTTTCTTCTTTACACTCTCAGCACGAAAAAAAAGAACGAAGCAAAAGTGTCAGGGACTTCTGTGACGAGCTGCACAGGTACTTTGTCTTACCTTGAATTATTTCACGGTTCTCGAACACTGTTCGGCAGATGGTGGGACGGCGGTGGAAAAATGTCACGAATTGGGTCCTCGAGTGCCGATTTACCGCACAATTAAAGGAGACGGTCGATGCTCGCGACGTATGTTCGATGGCAGAACAAACACGACTGACTGTTTCGTGTATTCCGTAGGTCGAGGTGAGTCAAGGTGTTTTTTCCTCTCTCCGAAAGAAGAGACGTGAGACGTGCTTATCGGCATGCCGAAAAAAAGGTTCGCGTTCACGCGATAGAACATAAACATGAAACGACTCTCGCAACCTTCCCCAGCTCGATTATATCCTTACCAAACACCACTTCCTTGACTGTGAGATTATTATATCTTTATTTTATATACAGTGAGTCCTATTAATATTCGAACATTCTTTGGAACAGTGCAACTTTTTTTAAATTGAACCTAACGAGTTGAGTTTTTTTAGAAGTTCGAAGGATCGGTGTACCGGATGACGTGTGGAAAAAATTTTGGAAAAATTGCGTGGAAAATTGTTAAGGTCACAATCGAAAATTTCAAACATACGTTTTGTAGATTTATGTCAATTATACGCATTGTTAGGGCTTGCGGTTGATCTTTCGATCGTTCAAGCATTGCCGGTTTTTGCACATGTGTGCCGACTAATGGTCTAAGGCTACGAAGGACCAGTTTCTTGATTGAAACACTAAGTTTTTATTTTATGTTCTATTTTCTAAAACTAATTCAAGGTATAAATTCTATTGCGAAGTGAGAGGTGTTTCTCTTGCGAGTGGCCAAGTGTTTCTGCTGGAGTCTCTGCGGTGTCCCTCGACGAAGAAGACTCCTATTTTCCTAAAAACACCCTGATTGGTGATTTTTCCTTTTCTAAATCCGTGTCTTTCTATTCTTTCTATGATGCAAATACGTTACTGGGTTTATTTTCACACTCGTTACACTTAGATTATTATATTTGAATTCTACTTAAATTTATATTGCACTAAGAGTATTCTACGTTAGTAGATATAAAAGATTGTTGATAAAGTATGAAAATAAAATGGTTACTTTTAACATTTCTTTCTTCTAGATATCTATGTTTGTACTTAAAACAACATCTGAGAAAAAATGACTATCTCCTACGATACGAAGTAACACAAAACAATAAAATACAAAACAACGAAAGAGCAATACGAATCATTCTGAAATTCAGCTAGTAAATCGATGTACATGCACATATTAAATGAATATACAATTTTCACAGTGAATTTCCTTCGAGCAGAAAGAGAAATTCGCAACTGTGAAAGTGACGTTTCGCGATCAATAGAAAAGAATCCTCTATTCTAAAAGTCTGTCCTTCAAATCGACGTAACAGTTTGTCCTTCTGTTCACGTGGCAAGACTCGACGTTTCGAGTTGGTCGCGATCTCTCAGAAAAATGGTGAAGGAAAAAGAGAGAATTTTTAGCAGGGCTGAAAATCTAGAAATTCACAAAGCAGTTCATAAAGCACGGCCGCTGATTTCGCAACGTGCCGCTGACCCATTTTCCTAGTCGCTTTAACCGTTCGACAAAGCGGAAAAAACAAGAGGATTGCACGCCGTCGGCTCATAAGCCACCGAGGAAATCCTTTCTAAATTGCAGTCGCATTATACGTGTCTGCGCCGGCTAATCCGTTTCGGAGATGGATGGCACGAGAATTTGAAAAGTTCCACCCTTGTTTTTCGTCAATCCCCTAGATACCAAACCTGCACGTACTCGCTTAACGCTCGTTCTTCGATCACTGTTTAGTCGTCCTATTATATTTATACGGCGTTTTCCAGGCACGGGTCTGGAAATTATTCGGTCCTTCGGAAGCAATCGAGCACTTTAACGTTCACTTAGAAGTTCGATGCTTTTCTTCTCGTGGCTCTGTCGAATCCTCATCCCTTTGTCCCTTGACTCCCATGCATCCAGATCCTTATCCCAGGTACCGTTTTGACCACTACCTGTGCGTTTTCCACTTTCCCACCGAATTCCTGTCTTATCTCCGGCAGACCTTCAAGCTGATGCATTCTATCCATTTTTGTACCAAATCCTTAAGTTCATTACCTGCGAACCATTGTCCCTGCATTCTTCTTTCTAACCGTCGAACCCTCAATCCTAACGAGTCCTGATCACTGTCCTTGCACATTCCTGGTCCTTACCTAACGGACGCACTCCTAAATTCCCCCACCCGCAACTCCCAAAAGCCCTACTATAAATGCAGTCTCAAAAAAGGGAAAAAGGCAGTCAACATTGAATTACCAAGCAGGTTAGACCGTCCATGTTATATTCGCGAAAACCACATTGTAAAGACAACTATTAACAAATAAAGAAAATTCGTAAAATCCAAACCGTCTCAAGTGATTCGACGACAATACCAGACCTGCGCGTACTTGCTTAATACTCGTTCTTCGATCACTGTTTAGTCGTCCTATTGTATTTACGGCGTTTTCCAGGCACGGGTCTGGAAATTGTTCGGTCCTTCGCAGTAGCTGTAAATTTGGGAGGCCATCGAGCACTTTAACGTTTATTAAGAAGGCAGGAAGGCGCGTGTAATTGACTAGTGAACGAGAAGCATCGAACCGTGAACATTAAGAGAGCGAATGACATTTTCTTGTGACAAATAAAGATAATAATAGTGAACAGCACTGGCGACTTGTGGCGTACTTTTAATTTAATATACACAAAAGGTAATCAACAAAATCCCACATTATTGATATATTATTTTTCAAAGTGCGATACGTGTATATAAAATTTCCAAGTAGATGCTTATTCAATTTTGTGCACCAATATAAGAACGATATTCTCGTATTATTTTCAATTTGACAAAAATACTCGGTATCGACAATCCTAGTATTATTAGACGCAAAACTATCAAATCGATATTAATCAGGAGTCTCGTTAAACTACAGAAATTGTGGTGCACCACCGAAACCAGCCGCTATATTAGATCAACCACGTTGTGTGTGTGCGTGTAAGGACAAGTATACATTACACGAGATTAATTTACAAATAATTGTGCCACGATAAATCATCATACGATCAGAAAGTCCGGTAATAAATTTTCCACTAATAAACGATGATAAATTAATTATACCTTTTAAAAAATTATTCGTTACAGTTCTCAGCTAATAAAACAATTACATTGTTCAATTGTATATTCAATTTTATATTTTTGTTCAAATCTTGAAATTATAAAAGCTACTTTTAATTTAACTTCTTCTCTTAATATCAAACTGTCTCTACGATAAATGTATCAAAAAATGTTAATACGACAATAATTCGTTAAATATAAATTTTTCAGCTTAAAATTTAATAATCATTTTTTATTCACTGCAATTCTTCTCGTTCGAAAGATTACCTAATTACTGTTGCGACCTCATTAGGGCGCAACGAAGCCTCGGTTTGGCGGATTATGACAATAGACGATTTAGTCACATTTGGCCGCCAGACCGAGATGCCGACGTTCGGCAGACCGCGATGTACCCCCGAAACGCGAACGGCTTATTCATCGATACGGTCAAACTCCAAGGAAAACGAAGGCATAAAGGACAGCGTCCCCGAACATTTTAGTTAATAGTTGGTTTCACCTCGTCCCGCGCACGTCACAGTGAAAACGTTCTCTGTACGTGATTCCCGGGGGAAATGGGGGGAAAAAATTTATAAATTTGAATAAAATTTATACGGTTTGTAGGCAATAATTGACTGAGCGCGCGCTACCAAAAAATAATTCCGACCAATAAGACTACCATGCCTACGGAAAATACGACCGCAAAGAGTTAAAGCTTAAAACAACCGTGACCATTTTGATTGCCCACATAAGCGTCAAAACAGTAAAATAATTAGACTTGGACTCAAACTAACCTACTTTGCCTACGGAGTATGAAAAAATATGTTTACCTACGGAGGGTTAATAATCCTGGAACGTTTCATTGCTATTGCTTCTCGGAACTTTTCTAACTGAGCACAGTGCACACGTCTGAACGAATAGTTTCGTTTCTCGAAAGTAACTCGAAGAAATACGAAGCAAACAACGAAGGGTTTAAACGCATCGCGACGTGAGGTTAACTCGACAAGCTGATATGATGCGTTTTGGACGCGTGTATGGACGGTCACGTGATAGCTGGCGTCGACTAATTTCCAGTAGTAGTTAAAGTCATAGGGCGGTAGGTAACTTTGAGGTACAACAATCTGTGTCAAGTGAGCCTGTAATTGGAAGGCACTCGTATAACCTCGTTCCACGCTTAAGGAGAATACAGTGCCCTTTTAATACGTCAAACCTCCTCGAACGCGCCTTAGACTTCGCACTTTTTTTCTTCTTAGTTTCACCGTGGACAATCGTTCTCGCTCGATTAACCGTACGCGCGCTTTCACCGCAAGAGTCGACCATTTTTTTTTCACTGTCGTTATTTCAGAAGAAGGCAAATCAACGGAGAAAAATTCTGTGTTTAAGACGTTGATTCCGATGTCTCAGTCGATAAATTCTTACGTTATTAGCGTTACTTTATAATTTTTGTCCTGTCCTACTTCCACTTTAATTCTCGAAACGATAAATTCTAAAATTCGAGCTGTTCAAACACCGAACGCGAAAGATTGCGCGACCGTGATTGAATGTCTGTCACGCGTACTAAAATTTGCGGCAGCGAAAGGGTTAACTGATTTCGATTATTACTCGTTACGAGTGAAATATACTTTTTTAGATTGTATAATAGAGGAATTTAATTTAGAAATATATTCACGGTAGAGCCAAGTGATAATCGTGCCATTTTGAATTGTATTCGTTTTATTATTTAACATTATAGGCAAATAATGCGTAACAAATCACGCATTACTAGAAAATTATTTATTAAATGTTACTTCTATCAATGAAATAAGATAGACGATAATTAAACGGTATAAAGAAAAGCTAATATTTATACAGATGTTAATATTATAAAAGCAGTCGTTTTCACGCTTTGTACTATATTTCTTTGAAAAAGGAACATGAAAATTACACGAGAAGTTTTCCCGTGAATCTCTGTATTATATATGTCGTTATTTAAGGCTGATACAGTGCTGTATAATTCATCCGATTATGTTGCATCCAGACAATTACGTTATCTAGGTTTTACCTACGGAACATATCACATTATTCAAATTGGCGGGAATATTGTAACGCTGTCATGAATTATTAAAACAGATGCGAGTGAAGAAATATAAGAGTATAATAATTCTTCGTTGACGTATGGAAATGGAAAAGTTCTAACGTAATTAAAATTCCTAAAATTCATACGAAATTCCTTCATGAACTTAACCTTCATTCTTTCTTTTTCTTTTTTTTTTTTTAAGTTCCTTTGCATTTTATTCTAATTTATTCCGAAA
>NW_017100256.1:763846-770807 GCF_001263275.1 Habropoda laboriosa | reverse complement strand
TCGAAATATATAATTACAATAATATCTTAAATATTTCTAAATTAAGATTTCTTAAATATTTAAGAAATATTTTCATTCAGAAATTCATTCAACGTTATATCCAGGACAAAATGGTAACAGTATTGTATTCATTTTTAATGGTCAATCTCATGAATGACAATTATGTAGTTGTTATAAATGCGAGACAATGACAGATGCAACAAAAGCAAAACAATTGTACAATTACGCAATTCGAGTACCTTTTGTACAGTCCTGCCTGCAGTTTAGACAAAAAAAAGGAAGAGAAAGTTTCATCCTCTCCAGCAGCATGCAACAATCTAGATGAAGCTGAAGCTTTCACTGATACGCGAGCTTTTTTCTCTTTCCCACTGAAAGTGCGCAGAATGTTACTGTATTCGGAGAAAAAAAAATGATCACGCGGTATCTCTGACAAAGAATCGACTAATTTCCATTGGATGCTGCTGCAATTGATGTGCAAATAAAAGTAAAAACCGTTCTTTCAAAGAAATAGTTAAATGTGAAATAAAAATATATTGAAATAAAGGGAAAAATTTTGTTAAAAAGTATCGGTTTGCCGTGAACAAAAATTCTTTAAATACTTCGAACAACGACAAACCTCTAAAATTTTATATCGTAATATCTTCCATTTTTCTAATTCTTTTATACGAACTGTACGAATTCGCAGAATAATTGGTAGATAGATATAACACAATTTTTAAGTTTTGTTTTTTCAACGATTTTTAAAAAATAATATTAAAAAGGAAATTCTAACCTGTTTTGGTTTTCAATTAAAGTTGAAACTCACATGGGAAGAATTTCAAATTCGTATTTTGTATCACAAATTTCAACAGCCAACAACTATAAAAAATTTCCATTTCCATCGGGTAACCACCGAAAGATTTTCCTATACCTCGCATAAGCCTTCTTCTCCTTCTCCTTTCTCCCTCTTTTGCATCCGATAAAACTTCGCCGCTAATTTTCAAACAACGACGAGCAAACTTTCCTAAACTGTTCTCGCGAGCTTCACTTTTCCTCCGCAACTTCCAAATTGAATCACTAATTTCATTCGCGAACGCTCGCGCAACCTGTGATTTTCCTTCGATTCTTCCTCCCAAGATGTTCGTCGTTAATGCTTGAACAACCACAAAGGACAGCAAAATTTCAGACACATACAAAATCCATTTTCAAGTATACACGCACAACGTTCCGTCTTGAACGAATTTACATTCTAATTATTCTTCAAACATTTCGAAATAATCCGAATCACTTCACCATTTTTCACTGTATTATTTCAGTTAAATAATTATCGAAACACAGTTAGTAGACATAATTTTCTGTCTCATCTGTTACTACAAATACTATCTAATTTTCAAATCTTACTTCGTAAAATTTTGTTGCATAACGTTGGCTAAATACGATAAATTTTATTTTCAAATTTCATATTCTTTATGTCCATAATGTAGGTTTCTTTAAAAAGTCTATAGAAACTATACAGGGTGTCGCTGCAATCGAAGTACAATCGGCAAATGGGTGACTCCTCATGACAAAATAAATTGAAAGTGCAGAATATTTATTCTTTAATCTTCTTGCATGTGAGACTTTGTTTTCGAGAAAAACGGCTTTCAAAATACGTCTATAAGGTAGATTTAATAAATCAGAGGTTTAATTCAAGAATTAAATAAATAAGTATATCGAACTGTTTCAGTGAAATTATTATAAAATATGGAAATTGATAAACAAAATAAATTACGTTAATCGATAGTCATACCAAAATTTATATGATATAGAAATAGAAGAACTAACCTCCTGACACGCAGTTAATAAAAGTGATTACCTAGCACGTAATTTCTAACTAAAATTTCTCAAATTTCACACACCACATCCTAAATCCACTAAACACACATTGAAAGGTTCGAAATTACACGACACAGAATTACAAGAACTAACTCTTGACATACAGTTAATTAAATTGATTGTCTAACGCGTAATTTCTAACATTTAAATTTCTCAAATTTCACACACCATATGGTAAATCCACTAAATACATATTTCAGCATTTACTTAAATCCATCTCGTCCATAAAATAACTCTAAAATAATTCTATAAAAACAGAACTCTCAGTTTCTCTAAAAACCCAGTTCGACCACAGAATCGACATAACCTTATTAACACGCAGCATGCACAAAATCCTACAGAAAACAGGTGTCTAAACTTGATTTAAAAACCACAAAATTAGCTTCGTTTCATTAATCTAGTATATCACGCACAGGCCGGTATCGTTAACCAAGTACAAGTCTTCCAAGCCAGTTAGATTCGTTTAGAATCACGACATTATACCGCAACATGGTCCGCCGAACGTGTCGTGCCTTTTGTTCTTTCGTGGCGGAGCCGTGCATTAGCGAACATCAGCGAGCGTAGAGGGCGCATAAAAAGCCCGGATACACATGTATAAGCGTACGAGCGTTGTACACAAGCCGAGGGCTTTTTCGCTAAAAGCGGCCAGCCACGGAGAGCATTTAGGCGAAAAACAGCACTGGCACAGGCTTTCTGCGTTATCTTCTCAAGTGCCAAGAACTAGAGGACGCCGGTTGCCTTTAATATTTCACATTTTGCTTGATTACTTTCTACGCCGCGCTCCCAATCTCTTTTCACTCTTACTTTTCGATAAAATGTGTATCGAGGGCGGAGCGGCCTTGTGAATATCACTCATTCAAGCCGCTTCAACGATCACCTTTGTCACTATTTTACTCGCGTGATTGTAGTTATCGAGGAATTAAGCTGCATTTCGTACATGATAATTTGATAATACCGAATTGAAATTTCGTTAGAAATTCGTTACAATTAATTTCACTTTAACGCTTCTTTGTAAATATTTATTTTCATCATTCTTTACAATTGTACGTTTAAACGTGAATATTTAGGAAAAATTTATTTATAATAAATTATACGATATCAGGATCGGAATGATAAAAACATGGAAATTATTTTATTTGATTTTCGAATTGCTGAATAATATAAGATTGGAGGCGCGTGTGCTTGACAGGGCAATTTATTAATTCGAAACAGATAAAATTGGCGTTACGACAGTTAAAATTTCTCGCTTAAATTTTACTTTCACGCGTACGAATATTTAGTACGAATAGATTTCAATGACTTTAATTACTTCAATTACAATTTATTTACATATGACCACGTATTATATTTAATATTCAATATAAATCTTTTTAAAACGTTTCAAAAACCCTAAGATTTTTTACGTAGTTTCTGTAACAGCATTTAAATCTCTTATCACATGGAAATTATAAATTTGAGAATCTTTATTAGTTACTTTACCAAATGATACGAATTATAAAAACAAGTACATATCACGTTTTTCTCCTAATATTTGCAATGAATTTGTTGGAAATATTTAACAAAAATATTAGTAGTTTAATTTCATCGTTACAATGTTCTACATTGTACAAACTTTTTCTCCGTGCTTTCGAATGCGTTTCAAAACCTTTTTGGAATCCTAAAGTTGTTCGCGTTTTCGGATCTACCGTAAATCGGACAATATTTTAATCATTTAAAGTGCACCTCTGCCACGGTCCCTGAAGTTTCAGAACGCAGCGCGTTCGATTCAACGCGTGTACAGAAAGTTCACGAAATAAATACAAACTTTTCACGTAAACACATTCTGTTTTCTTCGAAATGCGACGTAAAAGGTAAACAAAGAAATACAGAAAAATCTGTGCAATTAACGGTAACGTTCGAATAATTGTTTGTTAGATGAAATGTATGTTTAAAGAGTAGGTAATATGAAAGCAACGAGAAAATTCACAAAGTTATTTACAACAACCTCTCTTTCGCGATAATTTGTTAAAATGCAAGGAGATACGGAAACATAGCAAAAATTACAAAAGCATTTTATATAAATTATCTTTTATAATTATATGTTAAACATTGGAATGCTTTAAAATTGATTGGAAAAGAAATACTTTAGAGGTTAGGGTTATGCCTCTCAGCAATGTGGAAAATTAAAGAGAATATCAAAGATGCCGCAAATTATACGCTTTTAATGTAACAACATTTTCACGGAATGTCCAATTCTTGTGGTATTATACCAAGCTTTTAAAGCAGCGAAATCCTTTCTGGACGTTGTCGTTATTCAAACACCTGACGCTTTAATTATTTGCATCAGCATACTCACATAATCCCTTGAAAATTTAAGTATACATTTTAGACCGTCATTGTACTAACAAGCGAAATTTACGCAACATGCAATCATTTTAACCTCCGCTTTAATCAATTAAACTAACCACATTATTAAACAACTGATAACGTGGCACAGTATTTATTTCTCATTGATCGTGTCTGTAATAAAAAAAGGAAGAAAAAATGTATTTAATATTTCAAGAATACCTCATCTCGAATACCCTGTGAAACGATTAAAACTCGAACACAAAATTGATCATTTCTCTAATAAAAAAAAAAGTTAAATATTTCAGGAATACCTTATCTCGAACGAAACGATTAAAATTCTCCAATGCAAGATATTTTCTACCGCAAATAATAAAAAAAATAAAAGTGAAACACACAGCATACTCGTTTCTCCAGTATTGTCACAAATCAACGAAAACACTTTACCCAACAATATCAGCGCAAATGAGAAACAAAGGAAAATGCGAGAAATTTACAGAGCGCCTAATTTCAAATAGCATTCGGGATGATACGAAATTTTCGTATGCCCGACGTGGCTCGCCGGGAGACGTCTGCACAAGACAATCGATGGTGAAATGGAAAAAGGAAAGTAAACCGGGAGAAGTAGTCGATAAGGTTCCATCTAAAAGTCGAAGTGACCTGCGAAGTAGTGATACGACAAATAGTCCCGACGAGGCTTCGGAATACGTATGTATGCCGCGTCGAATACGTATCTCGCTCTGCCCCGATACGGTTTAGATCACAGAGAGAAGTTGTTCCGTTTGACAAAGTATCGTGAGGTGAATAGGATTTGAGCAGAGAGAGAGCCTGGTACAAAGTTTGCGCAGCCGGGACACGGAAAAGACAAGGGGACCAGATGAACTTGGATTTTCGCTCGCGACCCTGCTTAGAATTTAACTGTAAGTTTGAATGGAGTTACTCGAACGAGGAATCGATTTCGGTGTAATTTCTTCGAGACATTTGTTCCAAGGTAACATTGTTTTTTCAAAGATACCTCCGAATTCGAATGTTCCGATGAAATTGCATTTTTCATCTCTTTTTCGCGGTTCATAAACTGTTCAACTTATTCTAAATTCATTTGTACACGTTTAATTTTTATTTTTATAATACATAATTAGATCACTGCTTCAGTTTTTCTTCTAAACTGAATTTTTCCAAAATTACATTTCCCTCAAATATACGTATTCCATAATGTAAGGGCTGTTTTGTCTAAATAATATTTGTCAGGATTATTTAAAACTGAAGTTGAAAACTATATTTATTAATCCGTCTGTCGTGGACGCTTCGTCCTTGTCAACTACACGCTTCCTAATTCGATCTAATACAATTCCCGGCATTCTTATTTAACGCGTCCGTATATACGAGCCTTGACGCCCCTCTCTTGCCTCCGGAAAAACCTGACACAAGTTGGGGGTTTCTACCCAGCAAAGTCAGTGTAGCGCGAGCACGTGGCTAGATCCGTATCTACTATTGTGGGTCGTCCTTAGAAGGACTCAGAGTCCAGCAGCTATTACAGCTTATACCTCTTTTAGACCAGTTTTCTACTTTCCATAGAAACCACCTACTATTGTGGGTCGTCCTTAGAAGGACTCAGAGTCCAGCAGCTATTACAGCTTATACCTCTTTCAGACCAGTTTTCTACTTTCCATAGAAACCACCAACAAGCCGGAGAATGAGCGAGGACGCCCGACCATGCTTGAACCCCAACTTGGCGGTAAGGATTTTTGCTCTTGGACTTTTTCAATTTCTAGACTAACGTCTGTGTGAATTTTCAGCCCGATGCTGGGTCCTTACCTGACCCAGCCCTTAGCGCGTGGGGGTGTCAAGGCGTTGGGACCTCCCGGTCTGCGGGTTATAAACCAGCCCGAGTCCCTACGTTCGCTCGACCATACTCTTATATACAATAAGTTTATACTCGCGCCAACTATTTTTACTGCTCAATCCTTGCGTTCATAGTGTCTTCTAATCGCATACACGAGTTTATCATCCTCGAAGGGTTAAACAAATAAATACCTAATAACGATAAATTTATTATCGGACAAAATTTAATATATATTTTCATTTGCACTAACCTGATAATACGGTAAACCGATATTCGCAAAGCTGTTTCTCCATGAAGCTCGTTTCTGATCATAAAATAATAAAATTCAGAAAAATACAATTCCTATATTTGGCGCACACACACAAAAACAAACACACACAAACAGAGTTCGAGATAAATGCGACCATTCGATCCTGATCCATTCTTTATTAGCTTTTGTTCTATACTGTCGATGAAATTCGGAACGAAACGGCCGTATTTAGTACCGAGCCCGAGACACCAATACAAACTTTATTGCGTGCTTTATTACCTGCATCGTCATTAGAACTGTCCGATCGGTCGACAAAAGAAACTCGTCAACCGAACATATGCCAAGTCCAATAAAGCCAGTAATCGATATGTTCATAGAATATAAGCAAGATCGTATCATCGTCACGACTTCTGCGTATTTACGTTGAATAATTAGAAATAGCTGCGCGTTTTTATTGATCTTCGATTAATTTTCACGTACGTGCAACAAAAGTTTAGAAAACTAATCGGAAAGTATTATCGTCGAATGAAAATTGTTGTTAAAAAGATTTTATATCGATAAGATTTAAGAAGTATTAATGGAATTTGTATTTAAGAAAGATAGATTACGGAGGATTATTAATGAATTATTAATGAAGTATTAATATATATAATACAACTGAATTTCCGAGTAATTCTGGAAATTCTATA
>NW_017100256.1:760781-763730 GCF_001263275.1 Habropoda laboriosa | reverse complement strand
TCTGGAAATTTTTAATAATTCTAAATTCTCTCGTTCCAACGATTTTAATTAAAAATTTTTACTCACCTTTTTATTCTACGATTAACTTTAGTCCTCGAAACTTTTTGTATTTCAATTTTTATTTTATTATTGATTGACTTGCCCTCGGTGTACTCCCGAATTCCAGGATTTTATCTTTGAATCTGTACGTTTTCCAGATTTCATTTTTAAACTAGTAATCTGTATGCGTTTAGTCAGAAAAAAAGTCTCAGTGCACCTCGTTAAAATTTATTTAGCGTTGTATAACTTCCACGGAGAAAGTAGTAAATAAATAATATTTGCGTTATTTTGTTCAGGAACGTAACATTCACTATTAGTACAGAGAAAAACAATTTACATTCGTTTGTTAATAATTAAACAAATAAATTTGAAGATGTCTTCCATTGCGAGAGAAATACTTTTGCTTGTAAACAAGAAACTAACTTGTGTTTACCTTTCTAGACATTTTCCTGAATTCTTAGATATTTTCTTCGTCTCATTTCTGCTACATTATTCTTGATCCTCGGTTGAATTATCAACAAACGAATGTAAATCATTTTTCTTTTTACCAGTAACAAATGTTACGTTTCTAAATAAAATAAGGTAAATATTATTTACTTGCCGCCTTCTCTGTTGAAATTATACACAAACAAGGTGAACGGAGATCTCAATTTTTTTCGACATGAGTGTAAATACTAAACCAATGTTTGCCAGTTGAAAATCGTTTACAGTCACGTCGTAAAATAGCGAATAAAATTGTTGCACGCAGATATATATTTTTTCGTCCAACTATTACGCTGTTTAGACTCCCGTGGATAGGCGATAAGCAACATAAAAGATTCTATCTCCGTGGAAAGGGACGCATAATGTCCCGAAGGAGGCGAGTCTTTCGTGACGGTACAATGTACGATGATTTCCCTATTCTATCCACTTTATCGTCAATCATTTTACACATTTTCGATATTTTCTATCATACATATTCACATGCAGATACGAACAATTTCAACCAATTCTCCTTGAAAATATCATATCCTTTCTTCGCATTCGTACTCCGTATTACTGTGTCATCCTGAAAGTTCCCGCGGTTTTAAACCAAAACTCCACTTTAATTAAACATTTTTATAGAAAATAATTTACATAATATTCGATACACTTTTGCATTAATTCTAATCTCTAAGAGAAAGGAAAGCACAAGTGAATCTCCCCGATCCAGACCTAGTTTACACCCGAAAAAATCGTGGTCACAGTTTGGTGGTC
Organism: Habropoda laboriosa; assembly: GCF_001263275.1. Lineage (NCBI taxonomy): Eukaryota > Metazoa > Arthropoda > Insecta > Hymenoptera > Apidae > Habropoda > Habropoda laboriosa. Next base: position 762,455 of record NW_017100256.1, on the reverse strand, counting down.
TACTTCGGAATTATTTCACCACAGTTTCCTAAGGGAACGTGTCCATTTGAGAGTAAAACTCACGAGTTGCTCTAGAGAGTCAAATTTATGAGTGAACACGGTATTGAGAGTGCTGACAGAGATCTGGACGCACAATTTGAGAGCACTCTCGAGAGCAACAATGGTAAAAGACTCTCAGATGGACACGTACCCTAAGACCAGGTATCACTATCACTGCAGAGTCGTGCAGCAACGAATTAGAGGTCTTCTACTAAAAACTGAAGGTACAGCAACCAACCATGGCCACCAGAAAAGGCCCTAATCCATTTGCATGACAAGCACAACTGTACAAAAATTGCATGAACTGAGCATTGAAGTTCTATCTCATCCCCCATATTCCCCTGATTTATCTCCAAGCGATTATCACACTTTTTCCGTTCACTTGCCAATTTCCTAACACGAAAACGATTTAAGAAACAGGAGGATATTGAAAACGCCTTTCAGCAGTTTCTTTCTTCTAGAGATTCGGATTTTTATACGCAATTAACCCTTCATAAACGATCCGGGTCGTTAATGACCCAAGTGAAATATCTTCCAAACGAATTTTTATGTTTACTGAAAAAAGTGTGATAGCAAACAGTTGTATAATTTAGTAGAGACTTTGATAAGTATTCCAGAAATTTTTCTATATTTTTTTAAAGTCTAGAACAGTAAAAAAAAATTAAACTTAGGTATAAACGACCCAATACCCAGTTTAAAATGTGAAAAATATGTTTGCCTACGGGGGGTTAATGCTCTTGTAACACGTTTGCAAATGCGTATGGAACATTACGGAGATTGTTTTAAATAAAAATGTTCAATTTCAACGGAGTTACGCTTTTTTTTTCAAAATGAACGGCTTAAAACCGCGGTGAACTTTCAGGATGACCTATTATTACGGAGAAATAGAAGTAAAAGACTGCGACTGTTTTGCGTTAAATGTAAAAGCACAGCAAAATATCACGTAAATAATAGAAACGCAGAAACTAGACAAAGTGAGGAATGCGTGAAAATGTTGAAAATTAAAAACTCCGCGTGCTGTGATGTGCAACAAATTAACGAACATGCCGAAAACGCAGAATGTTTTCGAGATCCAACCAGAGATATTCCGCGAGTTCTTTAATTATGGTTCGTCAAAGGGAACAAACAGGAATAAAATAAGGTACTAGGAATATCAAAAGTAAAATGATAAATAAGATCACTGTTGGACTCGTTAACCACAAGCATTGTTATCCACGAAAAGCTTTTCCCTAGAATGCGATTACGCGAATTGATGTAACGCAATTTCGGTCAGAACGGAATTCGTTCGTCAAACGTTCTTTCCACTTTCTTTTCGCAATTAACAAATTTGTGAAAATTTGAACGACATGGAGAACGAATTAAAAGGGTTAATCGAGGAACACGTGCATCGTGTGATTTGTAACAATTGATCGTTCCTCCAATTTTATGTTCAAAAATTTATTTCGCATTGAAAAAACAACTTTTACTTCTCGTTTTAATTAATTATTTGTCATAATTGTTACTCGTAAGAGAATTATTAATATCTTTGAAAGTCAGACATCAGAAATTAATGTAAGAAGGTAGTTACTTAGAACTCTTTAACTCGTATAAATATTAAATTTATAAATTAATTTATTAATTTCAATTCATAAAACT
>NW_017100256.1:755520-760729 GCF_001263275.1 Habropoda laboriosa | reverse complement strand
TTTACTCATATTTATAATTAAGCTTTTTTTAAAAATCAATGTGAATAATTTCTAGCTATAAATACAGTTTTTATTACGCTACAAGAAATAATAGCACACATCACACGAATTGGGGCAAACGATCCAAAAGTAACGGTAACCTTATAAGCTCTAAATTAAAGAATAATCAAAAGAAATTATTCTTTCGTTAGCAAAAAAGTTGCTCGTTAAAAGAATAATAGAAATTTTTCATAAAAATCCGAATAACCAACGGTTAATCGCTAATTCCTCGAAACTTCATATAACGAAATAAACAGAACGTCACAAAATGCTCAATAAACGATTACGCTCGTTCGTTTCGCGAATCCATTATCGTCGTGCAACATATTCCGGCGGAAAAAAGAAAAAAAAAACACAAAAAGAAAGAAAACAAAAACGTGAATCTCTATTTTTCCGTGGTAACGAAATCGATCATTCATTTAGGGGCTCGTGAAAAAGCGTCGACAGAATTATTTACGAGTGCGGCTGCTGCTGGCCGAATCGAAGCTCGCGATTCGACCAGAACGTTTACCATAACGAGCACATTACAATATCGCCTCCGACCACCGACCATTGTTTTTTTTTCTTTCTTTATTTTTCAACTCGTTCACCCTTTCAACGGCGCGGTGGCGGACATTTTTCTTTTCGCGGTCACCAGCGTCCCTTTTTACGCGCACTCATTCTTCCCGGGCGATATTTCCTGGGCTTTCTTTCACCGGTAGAACGAAAACGAGTACCGGTCGAAAGATAAATTGCTCCCGGTCCATTGCCTTTTCGCCCATTAAATTACCCTTATATACCGCGCCATTTATCCCGTCGAAAACTCTATACACTCTCTGCTACAGTTTGCTGCCACGGGTTGATGCAACTGCATCTGGAATAGCATCTCGCCGTTTGAAAGATAAAAAAGCAACAAATTTGTGGCAACAGGATTGTGGGGAAACGAGGGTGTGTGTATTAAGCGAGATACGATTGGCGAACAAAAGATAGGCGTGGAATGAAACGTGCTAAAGCGGAAGTCTCGTTTAACCCCTTAACCTATGATTTCTTTTCTGACTGTGCATCTAAGCGTCAGCCATTTTCTGGTTTAGTACTGTATCAGGTAACAAAAGCTAATCTGATCAATTACATTCGGTAATCCTCAGTTTTAGAAATTAAAGCGAAAATTAGGATCACGATGACTTTTTCTTACTAATGCAACTATTTTTCGCGCATCTCGACCAAAATCTTTGCCACGAGTCTGACACGTTGACCGAATGAAACTGTGGCTGTGTGTGAAAATTTGAAATCTTAAATGGGAAGTGAAAATTATGATGCTTTTTAGAGAAGAAGAATTTTTTGGGAGTCGTAAAGGTTGTATTAAATTTGGTGCATGGAAAAGAAGAAATGGTGAAGAATTTAAAAAATGACACGTGAGAGAATATGCAAATTATCGTTTAAATGATTAGATAAGAATTAAATTTCGTGCATAGAAAATGGAAAATGGTGAAGAATATAAAAACGAGACGCCTGAGATAATATAAAAGCTGTCGTTTAAATCATTAGGTAGGAAAAGAAACAAATTTTGTCAATTATAAAAGTTATAACGGCAATGAGTCGTAAAGTTACTTTACATTAAATTTCGTGCATAGGAAAGAAGAAATAGTGAAGAATTTGAAAAATGAGACATGTGAGAGAATACACCCATAAGAAAAGAAACTTATTTCGTCAATTATGAAAGTTATATTGGTAACGAGTAATAAGGTTACTTTACGTTAAATTTGGTACCAGGAAAATGGCGAAGAATAGAAAAACGAGACACCTGAGATAATATAAAAGCTGTCGTTTAAATTATTAGGTAGGAAAAGGAACTTATTTTGTCAATTATAAAAGTTAGATTGGCAATAAGAATGTACTCTATAAAATAGGACGGAGAAATAACGGAGAACGTTCAAATAAATTATATCAGAAATGCAACGTGTAGAAGAGTATTTCTCATTTGAAGGAAATCTTTGATAGAAACGCCATTTTTGAAGCAGCAGGACTAATTATACTAGGAAAAACTGTACGAAACAGAAAGCGTCTCAGTGAAGTAAGAAAACAATACCATTTCCTTTAAGCTAAAGCGTCTTGAAAGTGCAGTTCTCAGAAGTCAGCAGTATATCAAGCAGAAATGAAGGCATTAATCCTGATAAAGCACTCGAGCTTAGATACTGAGAGTTATTTAAAACAACTTCAAAGTTGAACTTTCGTTTGTAATTCATTCTTGTTGTATCACACGAATACGTAAGATTAATTTTTTATTCTATCTTCGACTTACTTTTTATTTATTTCTGTTTATAAATACAATTCAATTTTGATCGATTCATTTATGCAGTCATCTTTTATCTTCAATTTTCTTTTAATATCTTGCTTAAGACGTTGCTCAGATTCGATAACAAAAATTGTCTCTGTTATAAAAAGTTTACCATTATCGTACTCATTCGTGATATTATAATAAAAATTGAAGCTTCAAATAATGTGAAGTTCTGAAACTTCTCAACTACATACAAAGGCAATTTTCAACTCTTTTGAAACTTAAAATTTTCAAGGATGCAGCATAAGTTCTTTTGTAAAAAAAAATATACATATATACTTAAGGATTTTGTAAAAAAGAATATTTATAAGCTTTCTTGTAAAAAAAAAGTATGCATGCACACATAAACACACGTACGTAAAATTTAAATGTTAAAGGTAAAATGTAAAAAAATATTGCGAAGCTAATGATAGTGTACTACGTATTGTCAGACATACCTACTGTGCAATAGGTAGGATAACGTTTTATGCATTTCTTTGCAAGTCTTATCACATATATTTCATTAGAAACTTAGGTAATAGAATTAAAACTTTTTATAATAATTTTCAAAATTTCTACAATCAGCTGTCATTTATATTTTTGATATAAACTCACCAATAACTTCATTTAAAGCTCTCAAGATAATCTTTCTTCCATATTTTTACAAACTTCTCATATAGAAAAAGTTTTTTTTGCAACTGAATAAATATTTCATAGATTGTTTTATATTTTAAAATTCCTGCAATGAGCTATCATTTACGTTTTTAAAATAAATTCACCAATAATTTCATTAAAGATTCTCAAGATAATCTTTCTTCCATATTTTAAAAACTTCTCATATAGAAAAAGCCTTTCTGCAAGTTAATAAATATTTTTACTGAATAATTTTTTTAATAGTACCGAAGAATAAAAATAACGGAAAATCCTGTTATAAATAGTCCGTTGAAGCCACAAAAACCTGAAAGCATACTTGATTTCGCATAAAATAAAACTCAAGCGTTCCTCGTAAAATTTAATACAGAAAATATGTATAGTATGTATACACGTTCTTCTACATTCCTGTACGAAGTTTAGCATGTGCCTCTGCCAAAAAATGACACGTGAAATTTCACAGGTAATAAATATTTCCTCGGCCATATATCACCGAACTCCATGAAAACGCCACAGGAGTGTAAACGAAACGACAGAGACAGGGAAAGAACGAAGAACAAAACTTCGTATTTGCTCGAAACAAGGCATCATACCACCAAACCAAAAAAATGAAAAAAGACACGAAAAAAAAAAAAAGAAAGAAATCGTACAATGTTATTCAATTAAAGATAAAAAGCTGGAGTTTTCTTATATTTTTTCGAATGCAAAACGATTTATCTCTGTCGAGCCGAAATTATAGAGACGCTCTTTCAAAAAAATTTTTAAATTACTTCCTGAATTATTTTTGTCCCTAAAGTAAAATTTGTAGTGTGTTAATGTAAACTTTATTATTTAAAAGCATACGAAATATTTGTAACGAATCCATTTCGACTTATTCAACTGCAAAGGGTTAAAAGAAAGCTGACAATTCACTTCGATTTGAATAATACTTTTTTCAGATAATTTCCTCAAAAATTACAAATTATCGTTAAACTGTAAAGATAATGTAAATTTCTCTTTTACCCGCTGAAATGCACGCAATAATAAATAACGTAATAAACACAGTATGTAACAATAAGAAAGAGTAAACATGCATCTGGTTTGTGTGCAATCAGGAGAAGAAGCGCACCGGAACGAGGGTGAAATAAAGAAAACAGCAAGTGAAGAGAGTTTACATTATAAAGTAGCGCAACGAAATCGCACCGGGCCAAACTAACGACCGCATAAACTGTCGCGGAAAATACGATGCACTGTAATTTTTTTGAGCGCGACAAAAACTATTACGAGGGAGAATTTCACCGCCCAAAATGTCCCTTGAAAATTTTACGCTCTCATTAACGGGACTCGTTACCCAGGCATGACTCGCTACTGTTCTGCGATTAGTGTCTCTTTTCTCCAATTAGATTTCGAGAAGCACAACATTGCACGCTTTGTTCACGAATACTGCCAAAAATTTCATCGATCACTTTTTGTTTTCTCGTACGAAGTAGAAAATTTCGAAGAAATTGGAATAACTTCGCGAGTACGTTAATTCTGAATAATCCTGCTTAACTGTACAAAATTGAAATTTAAAGGGACTAAACGTGAAGTAGAAGTTGGTTAAAATTATTCGAACACAGTGAAAAGACACTTTTTGCTACGAAATTTTCTTCGTTAATGAAGAAAATATTTTGTTAGGCGTTTAAATATTTCATTTATTTCTTTTCTGTTTTTCTTCGCTTCTTAATGAAATTGCGTGTTAATTTCGAAGTTACAAGATGAGCTCGGTAACTGGAAAATTGAAAAGAATTTGAAACTTTGCAGAAACTTTTGTTTTGGTAATGAAACGGTCCTAGGAGCGAATACACCCTCAGAAAGTTAATAGTGGTGGGGTTAAATGTTGAAAAAACTTTTTCCAAAATTCTTTACCACCAAAATATACGACATCAAAAGTACACATCTTTGAATTTATTTTATATTAACGTGAAAACTCACAATTTTTTTGAGTGGGTGTTTTCACCTCTAGGACCGTTTCACTGCCGAAACAAAAAATGGTTTTATTATTAGCGTCAACTGAACTACATTTCTACAAAGTTTCAAATTTTTCTGAATTTTCCGGTTACCGAACTTCCCGTATTAATATTGTACACTATCTTTCTTTTAATTAAAAATCTATCATGATTTGAATAACACTTTTTTCCACAAAATCCTCTTAAAAATGATAAATTACATTTAAACTATCAGAATTACCTCCAGCTGTCTATTAAC
>NW_017100256.1:755189-755504 GCF_001263275.1 Habropoda laboriosa | reverse complement strand
CGGTTAAGTACAATGTTAATTTAAATTTCATTTTCAATATTGCCTATAAGAATAACATAAATTCCCCCCTTTAATCCGCAGAAATATTTTTGATTTTCAACATTGCCCGATCTAAATCTTTCCTTACAATATTTATACAATGTCAATTTCTCTCCAGTGATATCTTCGGAGATATAAAAAGAATCGAAACTACGAGACAAACATCGTACTCCACTAGCAGATCGATTTCACGTTTTCTTACCTACTTCGATATAGCTTCGCCAACGATTTTAACGTCTGGATTTCCCGGACGTAAGGAACTCGACGAGCTCTAAA
>NW_017100256.1:754831-755144 GCF_001263275.1 Habropoda laboriosa | reverse complement strand
GGTAAAACTACAGCGAGACGTAATGGCAAAAGTAACGACGTCATACGCTCGTAGCAATGACATTCGAGAGATACTCCCGGGGCTTGTTTCATAAGTTTACGACTTACACCGGAACTCGTAACGCGCCGCTACGGATTTACACGGTTGGATCTCGCTATTTCACAATCTCCGTAATTTTCTGAAACCATCCACGCTCCGCGTAATTGAAAAGGATCCTTGAAGTATTTATCTCCAGCGCGGTGAGGCGAGAAAAACCAATGAAATTTTTATACGATCAGCATCAGTCACAAATTTCCAGAGAAAAACCAATAGT
>NW_017100256.1:744346-754783 GCF_001263275.1 Habropoda laboriosa | reverse complement strand
ACGACGACAAAATATGTCGATAAAGAAGAAAATGCAATTGCAGGTTGTTGTATGAACTTAGATTTAAAGATACGCTATGAAAAAGTTATAATTAGAATTTGACCACGTTGCACCAAGAATGGATTGAAGAGAAGTTAAAGAGACGATCGATAATGCACTAGTGAAAGTTTTTCTATGCTAAAATTGACCTCCCACAATTTCTGGATTGCTTTATAAAATCGATAGTGAAATCTGGTGATAAACTATATCGATACAATTTTATCGTTTAATTTGGAAATATTTGGTGTTTTTAAAAAAATTTAATTCGCTTCATTTATTTCCTAATAAGCCCTTGGTTTAGTTCGTTTAATTTAGTCCTAGAAAGCCTTCACATGTAAGTTCTCAGCAGTATCTTTCCCCTAGTAATTTCACGCAGAATTATGCATACTGTACCTGCATTCCATTACTAGTAACGATCAAACTTATATTAACCAATTCAAACATGAACATCTTCAAAATTACACGTTAATCAATAATTTCGAAGTCTCGGTTGTTTGAAGACATTTACTTTGTGGCGGTACTTCCCATGCTTCACCACCAGAGGGACGAACGAACATTAACCTTTCTCACTAGTCCTCGCCGAGGCTTCTATTGCTCTATATACAACTCGAACCGTCTCCCCTTACGAACGAAATGTATCTTTCTTTCCTTTTCCGCCTATCTTCCCTCTATTTATTTCCTCCATCCATAACCAACCCCCGTAACTTATATAACCATTAACTATACTGAATTATTCATTCGTGAATAACTTCGAGATTGTTAATTATAGAATTCGTCAATCTGATTAAGTATTAGGAAGCAAATATAAGTATATTTGCAAACATATCAGTGTCACTAGTTCGACAATAAAATTTCATATCTCTGCAGCGTCTCTATGATTTAAATTTATATAAAAATAAAGGAACACGCGAACTTTCCGTTCAACCCATACATTAAAGCGAACTTTAGCCTCTTGTTGATCTCTTATGATTGTATAGAGACGTGCCTTCCTCACGTGTAAAAAAATAAAGAAGAGTTTATAATCGAAATATCATCTTTTAATTTATTACCTAAATTCCAATACATACCTTCGCTTTTTCCCACTACACACACAACTTTCATACTTCTTCGTCACTCCCAGTACACGCCCCCATTTTGGTTTTTCGCGGAAGGATTCGCGCGTCATCGGGGCACCTCGCGAAGGGTCTACATATTTCGTTCGCGTTTGACTCTGCTGTTTATTGTCCTTTCTCTTTTACGGCTGCTCAGGTAGAGCCAAGAATTTCCGATACTACATATCCATTAAAGAGCACTTCTAATTTCACACAAACTATTTTACCAACACAACAATTACCAATGGTCGATATTTGTCCGACGAAAAATTTCCGTTACCGGCATCAATCACCTCCAATTCATCATCGTCCAATTGGAAAAGTAAGGAAAGAACGATTAATCACCATCCAACTCGTCCAGGTCCGTACATACACCAGCGAGCACAATCCAGAAAGTAAGGACGGTCCGAAGGAGTGTAGCGTAGGATAAGGCGGAGAGAGAGCTGTTCGTCTCGCTGTACGTACGACTCTACCACTGCTTAAATAACACCGGCAAAGCCCGGGGCTTTACACGAACCTCGTATCCAATGGTCGCGTATACTGGCTGGAAATCGAGTAAGAAAGAGACGCAGGAGAATTCGCGACGTAGAGAGAGAGAGACGAGGGGGGGAGAAATTCCAACCGGTCTCTCCTTTCAATTTCACTTTATACCTCGCCACGTTTCCGCGTCCCCCAGGCACGACGCGGCAAGCTTCGAGGTTCTGGCACGGGGCGAAACGGCTTTCAAAGATAACGAGAGATTTTTCCACTTCGCTTGCGAGAAAGGACATTTAAATTCGCGCTAATAACCGGCGAAGGTCGAAAGCCAGAGAAACTGCGATACTCGCGTTCTGTATGTGTATATGAGCATGTGTGCACGAGTGTATGTATATAGACGGCAATGTTTCTCAAAGTTTCTCGGTCGCGGCCCACTTACGTGGGGCAAAATATCCCGCGGACCAGCCTATTTTATTTTCGTTTCTCGTATTTCCGCTGCCGTTTGCGAGGCTTTATGCGAGAAACGAGGATAAGTAATGGGTTTATGCAAAATACGCCTCCGGTGCCGAGTGCCGTTGCACCGTAGTAATTGTTGGCGAAAAATTGTAGAGACACGCGGCTGGCTTTTGGATTTCAACTTGCTTCTCGTGTGTTTTCCTCCGGGAACGTTTGCTTAACCATAGATGAAATCGTATGTGACCGAATCACAATGTCGATGTGAAACGAGCAATTTTTACTTAATACCGGAAGTGCCTGTGTATTTGTAACTTTATTTAGACACAATATGTTCCTCTCATCTTGTGTAATAATTATAGTGCAAAAATTTTAATATTTCGCCACGATTCTACTAACAGTAAGTTACAAGAATTCTAAATCGTTCTGCTACACTACGCGACAAGTACATAGTATCGACCGCGAATTCTGAAATTTTATATTCAACCCTTTAAATTAGATAACATTTTTAAATTTAGTATCGTTCTTATGAATTTCAAATACCTTTATGGATATTATATTATTTCAAGTATTGTTTATTACGTTTCCTCGAGAATGTTACGAAATCACTCATAGTGTTTTAAAAGGTCTTTATATACTTGGTGGGCCATGTGAAACATTATCTTCTCTGTGCAGTTATGGTAAAATGAGAGAATTTTTATACGTAATTTAAATGATCTCGAAAGGTGAGTAATATGGAAGAAAAATTGTTTCGATGGAAAAAATGGCAAAAAATGAATGGGAGTTTCACGTTCGATTTGAAATTTTAGAATACATCATTTTAAAGTTGTATTAGTATGCATGTTTAAATGCACATCAATGTCTGTTAAAACATACGGTTGAAAAATATATATATGTACATTCGTGCAAAAAAATACAGGTGACTTTGAAAAAGAACAGAAAAAATTATCCTCCATCTTATTTACCCTTTGAAGCCATTTAAATAACGTATAAAAATCTTCTCGTACCACCATAGCCAAAGAAGATAATTAGGTTCCAAACAAACACGAGATTGCAAACTGGATAATTTTCTTTTGGATCTTAATAATTTTCTAACGACCGTTTAGATTTAGTTCACATTCAGTAAGTGTCCTAATTGTTCATAATTTTTTTTTTGCCGTCTGGTATATCTTTACATACGTTTATTCTGTCTCTCGATGCATTAAATACATATATAGTACATCAATTTTATTTCATTCGAACAGACAGTATTGGCACATGTGATTTAGTAATTAAAATAAACAGCTGTTACAGTAATTAAGAAGTGTAATTGAAAGGATAATTAGTTCTGTAAAATACGATAGAAATGTAAAACGAAACAAACCGTGGATCAATAAAGGGGATGTTAAATGTAATGAACTTGCCATAATAATTTTCCTAACCGCGTCGGCGTTATTGTTACTTCTGATTTTAAATCAAATTTTATAGAATTCTTAGTGAACTAGGCTTCAATAATCACTCTGGTAAATTGTAATCATTGCCCAATGTATGCAAATAAGTTAACAAATATTTCTCTATTTTATTTCGAGATTAACTTAAATACTTCGTTTTACTCGCAAGTGTTTGTAATAATTTAAGAATTGCTTCTCTGTCAAATGCACAAATCTGCAACGTATAAAGTAGGCAATTTTTTGAAAACTTGCAACACCTAGAAATTAGGGTTGCACAAATCTGAAAAACACATACGTTCTTCAGGCTACTCTGAGGAAAAAATGACCAAAAAATGGTTTTCAACCAAATTTTAATCATTTTTCTCATTCAATGCCTCAAATATGTAAATTTCAGATATTGTGTGATATCATTTTTAAGGTATTGCAATTTCTTAGTGTATTTCGAAGTATCAAACTCTAGTTAAACAAATCTACATCCTATTCTTCGTCAAACTCTCCCATAAAACAGATCATTTGGAACATCTTCTCTACTATTAACAAAACTTGCCGAGATTTATTCAACAAATACTGCATGGCAGTCCTCCAACGTCAAGAAATCCCAACTTCGAAACCGCCATCCATCTGCATAGCCGACGAATCAAGATACTCAAGAAATTTAATCAAGCATTCGCAGAACCCTCTTGGCAAGAATTTCTTGTCGCAAAACACAATACTAACACGACGATGCGTTTTTTTTTCATATCGTAACGAATAATAAATTTGCTTCTGTTTATAAGTTGAACAAATTTCATTGCACCACTTCACAATTAATTCTCCTTCGAATTAACTTACTTCGTGAAAAATGTTTCTAGCACGGTTTAAATGATTTCCAAACGGGAATATCATGGAAGAGAACGGTTTTCGTTCTGTTTTTTTAATTATTTCAATCATGCTACAAACATTCTTCATAATATTAATAACAAATCTTCTAATGAACTGAGCAATGTTTATTTATTAAATATTCTAATGTTATTAGAGATAATTGTTCTTGGAAGATGCCATACAGATACAGTATAATACGTCTTCGATTCAATAATGTTTTTCTTAAACTTCCCGAAGTAATAATCACCAATAATCGCTCAAAAAAAAAATTCGACAGGTATTTTTTTATACTGGCAGTCGATAACAGTGCAGGGGTGAAAATCGCCCTGAAAGTTTAGTCTAATATCTCGAAAACTATAGGAGATAAAGGAATAGTTGACGAGTTGAGAAATAAATTGACGAATTTTTTATTATTCAAGTTACGAATAATTTCGTATTTTTCAAATTTCGTCGTTGAAAAATACAAAATTCGTCAATTTACATTTCTCCATCTTTAACAGTTTTTGAGATAACAGACTAAACATATTTACTACCTCGAAATTTGGGGGCTAAATAAATTCTAATGAGGTGTACGAAGACTTTGACAAGAGAACATCTCGTAGTTCACAAAAAAATATTCGACAGGTATATTTTTATATCTGCAATCGTCCGTAATGAAGGGGTGAGAATAGCCCTCAAAGTTGGAGATAGCAAATATATTTAGTCTCGAAAACTATTAGAGAAAATTAATTTAATTAAATTAACGAATTTTCTGTTTTCCAATAACAAATTTGAAAAATAAAAAATAATAAACAATTTTGACCAAATACGTTTATCATCCCCATCTTTGAGGACGAATTTCACCCCTGCATTGTGCACGATTGCCAATAAACAAAAATGCGTATCAAATATTTTGTTTAATACTACCACATACCAAAGTTTCATAAATATGTTTCATAATTAAATCAGAATATTCTCTTATCGTATATGTGTTATTTGATTTCAATCAAATTTATACGTAACACCTTCGAACACATCCCCTACAGAATACACGAAGCATTTCTACGATATTTACCACTCGATACGATTTGTATCCATTTCAATTATAAACATATCGTCGTTCGAGTACTGTATTTCCGAAAATCAAGATTTACCCGTTGAATTGCGCGAAACTCGGCCAGGAAATTTCCACGCATTTTTCTTTCGATTTCTCTGTCTCGTCTCGGTCCTTCGGGGATTCTCTCGGAGTGGTTTTTCAAAGGATAACGAAGAGATATTCGTTGGCCGGCTCGCAGGGAAGATGTTAACATTCACACTGGCGAGTTTTTCTCCGGGTGAAATTCGACAAAATGAAAAGTCGATGACACTGAAGGAAAAGTGAGAGAAGAGGGGTGGAAAGAGCAATGAGGGCTAATTATAAAAGGGTCAAGTGCGCGTATTTTTTACAAGTGCCGCTGTTCGCTGGGAGGACAGAAGTGCAGTGTGCACGTTACGGGTTCCGTGAATTAATAACGGTTCTTGGTATACGCTTTGTTAGTGAAGGATTGTTAGGCGGGATTTCGAGGAATTCCTTTGAGCGACACGTTATCGCGGAATTTGTGATTTTAACGTACAATGCATCGATCTTGAAACAATTACGAATACGAAAAGTCGTTTCACCTGAAGCTTTCTCTGTAAGGTGTAAAATGTATTTTCTACTTTGTACAATGGAAGCAGTATTTGTTCCTTCTTCTCTGATCTTCAAAGATACTACCTTTTTCTTTTAGTATTTTTAATATTGCAATTTTGTGACGTGTTGATTTTCCCCGAAACTTAACAAATACTGTAATATTTCTTTTTTGGTACTTTTAACCCTTTGAGTGGCTCGCTAACATGTGATGAAAAAGTGGAAACTCTTTTTATGACTGAAATTACTCGTGAATAATGTAGAAATGTTATTTTTAATAATTTCAGCGAACTACGAACGCTACTGTATCACCTGCAGTGATATAAAAATGAAGTCTAACTCATTGCTCATTCTGAACAGAATGTAAATACTTGACTCAATTAAAAAGAGAAATCTCAGAAATCATATTCTTTGTCAAATTCTCCTATAATGCAAAATAAATAATATAAAATGTAAAATAACGTTTGTTTCTAATTTTTTTCTAATAAAATTCAGTATTTCCCATTGTTATAAGTAGACTGCGGATTTTTATGCAAATTCGTATTTTTGAGAATATTGTAAAAAAAGTAAAACTTCGGTAGAAAATTATTTCACCTTTCAGGTACTATAGAAAGCGCTGTAATTTAGATACTTTGTATATTTTTTCATATCACGCGCATTCTGTGCAATTTTGCACCTTCGAATTTCCTATAAATGCGTAAAAATCCGCAGTCTAGTTATAAGTCACTTTTAAGATATACGGTTAATTTTGAAAGTGGTCTAATTGTAAGTCATTTGAACTTACACATACAATTTGACAATCACAGAAACTACGCATCAACGTTATAAAAGCAAATATTTTCTGAAATATTTTGCTATATACCGGAAAAATATTGCATTAATTTTAGTATATCCAAACCCAAAGCTCTCGACATCTCGAAACGAGAAATACATAACTCGGACCACTTTCCTAATCACCGGCGCGTGTAACAGGATCATTGAAAACATCTCCGCTATTAACGAAACTTGTTACTCCTAACAATTCCACATCCCGTTTCAACATTCCTCAACAAGTACTGTCTGCGAGTGAACATCGACAAGAGAGCCAGACCAGGCAAACAACCGGAACAAAACGAGAAAAAAGGGGGCGCGGAGAAGAAAGAAAGGTCGGAGAAAAAGACAAAGGAAGGGAAGAAAGAAGGTTATCGCTGAAATTGTGCTGGCGTTACTTCAGCTCCAAAAATTTCCCTCGAAATTACTCGGCTCTTTTTCCTGCCTTCTTCTCGCCGCTCGTGAGGATGGAAACAAACGTTTCCGAGGACGAGTGCAACAAGAGGGAGGCCGACGCGCTCTTCTTAAAGGCCGCCAGAGAGGAAACTTCAGAGGATGGGTCGTCGGTTCCACCCTACTCGTTAGCTGTTACAACTTCCACCGGCGTGCAGACGCACGATTCCACTTTCCCATAAAACGCCCGTGATATATATGTACATTCGACCGGGCGTAATGCGGCCCCCATAAAACTTGCCAAAGGAGAATTTCACGAAGAGTTCGCGAAAAATACAGTTATTATTCCGGGTGAAATTGATAGCAAACAGTTCACCCATAGTACGTTCCTCTGTTCTACTGTACGCTTGAGATCTTTGGGTCAAAAATGACCCAAACGGTCATGCTTAAGATCTTTGAGTCAAAAATGACCCAAACGGTCATTACAAAGACCTTACGTGCAACAAGGTCTCCCAGTTAAATATTTTATATTAAAATTGATCGATATAATTTTAATTGAAAACATTAAAAAATATAAAATTCTACAGGGCCTTATCGTCCCATAATTGAAATTAAGCATTTTAATTTAAAATTCAATTCCATTTGATAATACTGAGACAGTGTATATTTCGTTAATTCTTTCATTCAAGCCTTCAATTAAAATATGACCGTAGACAACGAACTTTTAACCCTTTGACTGCCGGTAACTCGAGAGTAAAGCTCTGGTTGTGTATGACTGAGTTATGGCATTAATAGTCATACTACATATTTCGTTGGCCAAATCATTTTTCGCTGAATATTTTGTATTTTATATTTGCAAAATAAGTAACATGTAAATATAAAAAATAGAATATGAATACGAAGAGTAGCCACAAGGGTTAAAACAAAACTACTGATAGCAGTCAAAGGGTTAACATACAGTTAGACCCCGCATAACGCGATGAAAGAAGTTGCTACTGCCCTCGTATAATGCGATAAAAGAAAAAGAAAAAAAAACACGCAAGTTCTGAATCTGGAGAAAATTCAATCGACGAAGAATCTTCTCTGACATCGAAAAACCGATGCACTTAACCCATTCTAAGGCCAATCACACACCAGGTGTGTAATGCCGTCCCTAAGCGAACAGGCCAATTACACACCGTGTGTGTAAAGATCGTGGATTTGTATTACGTTATTACCGATCGCTAAATTTTATGTTCTTATTCCAGCGTACTGAATTCATCCCTGAAGTTATGCCCACATAAATTGAAACACCCTGTATATAAAGAAGATAATAAGAAGTACTTGTTTAAAAAAAATTAACCGAAGAAACGATTAATTTAACAACAAGTGTTCTCATAAAGATATAGCATATACTTTCTGAGATATGGAATACGATCCTGAAATAATATTAGGTCTATGCAAAAGTTCCTATCGTATTTTTGTAGAGGCTTTATTTACAATCAGTTGTGAAAATAATAAGAACACAGTATTAATACTGTAACTATATAATATATTACAGAGAAGTATTTATTTTTTATTGTATTTATAATTTGTCCTCGTAATATTACTAATAATATAATATTAATACTATTTTTAGTACACTGAATTAACTGTAGTACTGCTATAAATACCAACTGTGAACATTTAAATAAGGAAAGGAACATACAGTGCCTTTTAGTAGTGCCATCGATTTACAAGCGATGGAAACTTTTGCATAAACCTAATAAAATGTTCTAATCCGGCGATTTTCTAATTACCGAACTGAATAATAAAACATAACTATCTACTCGTTTACAGAAATTCGATCACAGATTTCGTTGATTTTAGCAAGGACAAGGTGACTGGCTACGCAAGGCAAAAGAAAAGTGTAAACAAGGGGAGATTCAAGGGTCCAAGAATGTGTGGAATTTGTGAATGTCAGCAAAAAAATGTGAAGTTGTTGACGCAGTGCTAGAACTACCGACGATGAACGTCCTATACGTATATGCACCTATTTTTGGTAGAATGAGCAAATAGATTTTCCGAAAAATTTCGTAAAACGAGAAAAATGAATATTTGCTCGTATTTATCAAAAATTGCACCATTATAATTTTTGCAAGGGTAACTATACATACGTATGTATGCTACCCTTTAAATTTCAGTAGTTCTACGTTTTTATATATTTAGTGTTAACTAAGTACTCGAAGAGGATAACGTTACGAAAATTGACAAATATACACATGTATATCATCCCATTCTTATTGCATTAAGAAATTTCAGTTTTATACGAACTAATGCAGTGATTAGATGAATGTCTTACAAGTTACATACGATAATACACATACATATACGCCTATACATAAGTACATGACAAATGTATTGATAAATAACAGTAAAACGTTTATTGAAATACAGCTGCAATATAAATAACGTACATATAACGTTCCTTGCATCTTTCAAGTGCAAATTGTGATCGAATCCGAACACCAAACCGGAAAAGGAAGTCTTAAATCTTAATAATTTTGACTCCGTTCACATTTAAAGAATATTACACCCCTAATCTACTGGTAAGTAAATTCAATAGAACGCATCGATTTCCTGTTCAAAAAGCACGTACTTTATCGTCTGACGATAAGTACCACGTGCACATTCAAAATGACGAACTGAAAACAAGGAAAAAAAGAAAACATTTGCAACGACTTACCAGCACGGGAACCAGTGCCGTGACACTGCAGATAGACAACGAGAGCGAGCAACGATGTAGTTCTCATTTTTCACTTCTCTTCGAACTGCAGTCCCGCTGACAGACGAACAGCCAAATCGATTTACGATCGTATGGAAACGCACGTGTGAACCTTGCACAATCGCGACTCTCCAAAGGGCCCTCTGTGTTTTCTGTCCGTGCACTGACGCTTACCACGTAAACATTTGCGAGCAACGCGAAGCCGAGCACGTTCGATTGCAACGTCGAACCTTGGAACACGATCGACACGCGCCTCTTATTTCCGTCCCATAACAATTAGCGTCCTTGATGAGACGAACCCATGAAAAAAATTAACCGAACTTCGTTTGTCGTTTCGTTGCCGGCAAGCAAATGAACAACATCCTACCTTCCACAATGACTAAAACCGACTGAGCACGGTACACTGAGCCCCCTCGCTTGGTTGCACGAAAACGGGGTTGTGCGCACGTGCGGGCATCGACCAATCGACGCTCACGGATGGCCATCGCTAACCGC
>NW_017100256.1:742952-744279 GCF_001263275.1 Habropoda laboriosa | reverse complement strand
CGTGATTTTTTGTCGGATTTAAAAAGTGCCTTTCCCTGTTTTCGTACATCGAGATCCGTGGATACTGCGGAAACAGACTCCACCGGCTCTTGTCGCCGCGAAATTCTGACATCCGACGTGCTTTTCTTTCTGTCGTTTGCCCTCGTGTAACGCGCGACTTCCCTGTGAACGCGTGCGTGCGAGTGGGTGTGTGTGTGTGTGTCGAAGGGGATGTGTAAATCGCATGTACAGCCGAAAGCGCTAACACATGCGCGTTGTAGCGCAACAGGCACGCGAGAACGTCAAATCTGCAACCGTTAGAGCTTGTAGCGTTTGAAAGAAGATTCATGAGGAAATGTAACTTTGTGATTTACGATGGCTGGAAGGATTATGTGTTCTGACATTTATGAGGTAGTTGTAATGTATTCAGGAATGCTTGTTGGTGCATTATTAATGATTATAATTTAAATTACAGCCATACGTCTGTACAGTGTTGTTCTGTAACATTGTACACCTATTGATTCTTATTGCTGATGAAGATGTGAAAGAAAATGTGATTGGAATATGTGTCTAATAGTTGTGATACCGTATGAAATTTGTTTTAATAAAAAATAGCGTGTATTGCTGAGTGTTAAAAAATATAATTGTAACATGTCATAATAGAGTTTGCTTCTGTCACTCGACAATTCTTAATTCTTTGCAAATAAAACGCATATGATTACATTTGTAAATATTGCATAGGTAATTACTGTAATTATAGTAACTTCTCCGAAAACTTTAAACTTTTATGGAAAAAGTATTTCCACTTTACATTCGTTTTATAAAATTACTCAACCTATTTTCTAGATTGATAAAAATAGTGTAATTCAATTATAATCTCAAACTAAGTACAGTATATTCTCCACAACTGTCAGACCGCAAGGAAGCTAAACCTGACACTCGTAGAGTCAGGGACTACGTTTTCGACCCTCGCGCCCGCCTTTGTAGTTTGCCGAAGGTAGACAAGGGCAGCGAATAAAAGATAAGCATGAAATCTGAGTCCAGGCAACCAAGCGATTTAAATATCAACTTTTTTAATTTTACGTTTTTTTATCCCGAAATTTTACTTAACATATTGATGAGATTTTTCTGATGAAAATGACATCAAACACGACATAATTTGAACAACATTTACTTATTAACAGAAAAATCTCACCAACATGTTAAAAAAAGTAAAAAAAGTAAAATTAAAGAAATTATATTTTTCTATTATGAATTGCGGAGCCGTGAAATCTCGTAAAAGAAACCGAGTGGTGTAGCGTTGCACGCTTGACTGACAGCGAGCGAGATAACATAGGCGCAGCAATGA
>NW_017100256.1:735910-738941 GCF_001263275.1 Habropoda laboriosa | reverse complement strand
GGTAGGCCGACTCTATGTGATAAACAATTGGCAACCAAACGGTGGCTCTCCCTCTACATTCGACGGATAATGTATACAGGTATTTAATGTAATTTCTTAGCAATTTGTTTTTGTAATTCATCCAAAGCGATATATTATGAAATTAAATTAATCACTCTATAAGTATTAACATTACACAGGGACCCTATAAAAACGGGCCCTACTGGCTCTCTGCCCTCAGAGATCTGCGATTCTCAATCGTAGCGAGGATAATAAACATTTTATTAAAACTTTCTTGTCTTTATAAAATCTCGCGGAACGATATACGAGTGTCTTATCTTAATTATTTTACGATTCCCGGTGAAACATTAGAAGAATTTAAAAATTCTCTTCTCCCTTAACGGGGTAGCAAAAAAATACGAATCGCGGTCAGACACTTTCGCGACGCGACCGAAACGAAATATTCGCAGTCACTGGTACGAACCATCGAGCGTAACACGCGACACACTCGTCGACACTATCATGGAGTCACGGAGTTACTCAGGGACCAAGTAGACTTACGCGTTGACTGAACATATCGAAGCCAGCTATGTACAACGAGGCCCCGACGGAAAGAACCCAAACAGGGAACCACCGGTAACAACGGATTACACAATGAGCGATCACACCAACGACTAACCCGCGCGAACTTTTGCGCGAGTAACCCGCGGGCGACTGTCCCGCGCGACCACTCAATGGTAACTAGCGACGGCGAATCAATTTTCGCGAAAGCGTTAAAATCCTATTTTCGATATAGGCGATCGTTAACGGCGGAAGGTATTTTTTATTAATTCGCTACGAATGAGTCGCATTTCCCCGTATGAAAGTGCCACCAGGTAACCGGTAACGCTAGTGCTAAAAGTGTTAAAAAAGTAACTTATCCCTATAATAAATTTGGTAAATATAAATTGTAATTATTATCTTATTTATTATCAAATCGAAATACAACCCAAATCTAATACTAACCTATCTCACGTCTTGATTTATGTTGATAATAGGTTTTACAATTTTTAAATGAGAAGTATTTGTACCAATG
Organism: Habropoda laboriosa; assembly: GCF_001263275.1. Taxonomy (NCBI): domain Eukaryota; kingdom Metazoa; phylum Arthropoda; class Insecta; order Hymenoptera; family Apidae; genus Habropoda; species Habropoda laboriosa. The sequence goes on along the minus strand of NW_017100256.1, from coordinate 737,887 downwards.
TTTTTACCATTTGTCGCCCTATTTCACGTCTTGATCTATGTCGATAATAGGTTTCGCAGTTTTTAAATGAGAAATATTTGTACTAATCTTTTTATCATTTGTTGCCCTATCTCGTGTACTAATCTTTTTACCATTTGTTGCCCTATCTCATGTACTAATCTTTTTACCATTTGTTGCCCTATCTCATGTCTTGGTCTATGTCGATAATAGATTTCGCAAATTTTAAATGAGAAATATTTTTACCATTCCTCGCCCTATTTCATGTCTTGATCTATGTCGATAACTACAATGCTATGTCGGTACCGCAGAATCTAAATCATCGATAAATTGAAAAACATTGTCGTCCCAATGGTAAATCTGCCCATAGGAAGAGCTCAGTATAATTTTCCATAGCCACAGAAACGATTATAATGTTTTAATAAAAAATTATTACTGCAATTCTTAGATTTTTTTTAATATTCTTAAATAATACATATCCAAAATATTAAACAAATACTAAAAAATTATTACTGCAATTCTTAGATTTTTTTAAATATTCTCAAATAATACATATCCAAAATATTAAACGAATAGAATATTCTAAGCCGATAAGTAATGAAGATGAAAAAAATTTACGTTCAAAAATTATGAAATACATTTATGTAAGATAATAATCATCATATGTAAGTACCAGGTACAAGATTAGTACACTGTAAAAAATGTTAGAAACGAAAAACAAAAAATTTTTTAAATTATAAGAAAATAAATTTTAAAACAAAATATAGAGAAATAAAAATGATGAAAAATGTCGAAAATATTAAAGATACCAAATATGTACATGGGAAATATGGAAAATGTTTAAAAAGTACAAAAGATAATGATATAAAGTTACAAAATGCAAGAAATGACAAAAGGAAATGTTAATTCACTCACTGATTTTCCAAGTGGTAACCTCGATTTGGAACACTGAGGGACGCCATCATTATCCATTTTCTTTTGTAACTTGCAATTATCAGCCATCTTTGCACTTTGTACTAGTACACTCCCGAATGTGATGTTTTATTGCCCGATTTTTATCACGAAACGCGATCAATCATTTATTAAATGACACATAAATGATTGAAGTTACTTAACGCGGCACGAGAGGCTTACAGATTGAAAAAATTGCGAAAAACCGTTAAACCGAGGCATGGAGACTACTGCGTATCATAAATGTAATATAATTTATGAAATAATGGAAAATTATCAAAAATTCAATGATCACTCAAAAGCTTGATCAGTAAGGAACAAAATGAAACACACCTTTGCAAATTTCAGTCAAGATTTCCGCAATTTTCTTTTAATATCGCGGCAGCGCGTTACAGCGTTACGTAAAGCCTCTGGACCATCGGGAAACAGTACTGGAAAAGATCGAGATGACAACTGAGAACAAAGTATTGACTAATAATTGATGATAGATGATTAATATAATTATTATAAAAAATAGAAGCTGTTAGTTCACATTAGTATGAAATAATTTATAACAACATCCAAATATGTCAAACTTGGCGAAAAATGAAAATAAAATAATTAAATTAATTAATAAAAGCGGAAACGAAGATTGGTTAGGTTTGAAAAGGAATCCCTAGCGCTTCTATTTTTAAATATTTAAATATCATGAATTAATAAATGATTAAATAAACCCTAAAATCCCAGAAACATTAAGAAAAGACGGTAAGGAATTGTCAGCAACCTCAATCACTATTAAAATAAATAAAACATTTAAATTCATCGAATAACATTATTGCGTATCTATCGCTACCATCTTGCGGCGGGATTAGGAAAATTTCAATCGATACATCAATCGAAAATGGTGTGCAATTTCAGTATCAATCGATGGAAAAACTCCATTAGAAATTTTCAAGTATCTGTCATCGTTCGAGCTGTCAGGTTTATGACTGAAAATCGACGTAAAACAGGTGGAAATAAATGACATGAATTAATGAACAAGTACATATG
>NW_017100256.1:714162-734408 GCF_001263275.1 Habropoda laboriosa | reverse complement strand
ACATTTTTTTTTTTTTTTACGTGGAGGTAGGCCGACTCTATGTGATAAACAATTGGCAACCAAACGGTGGCTCTCCCTCTACATTCGACGGATAATGTGTATAGGTATTTAATGTAATTTCTTAGCAATTTGTTTTGGTAATTTAGCTAAAGCGATATATTATGAAATTAAATTAATCACTCAATAAGTATTAACATTAGATTGTTTCCTCGATATGGCCATGGTGGTCATCAGTGACTGGAGTGCCTCAAATGTTTACAATAATTACAATAAAATAAATGCGGTCAACTAAAAGTTTTGAAAGTCATAGCTAGCTAGACATTATTTTCAATTGAAAAAAAAATTATAAAACATAATACTATAATCCTATGCTTAAAATGTATTTTCTTGTAGCCGCCTGTCAGCAACCTGTAAATCTGGCGCGACAGTGAACGTGTTAATAAGTAAATGTTGTTCAAATTATATCGTGTTTGATATCATTTTCATCAGAAAAATCTCACCAACATGTTAAAAAAAATTGCAGATGAAAAAAAGTAAAATTAAAGAAATTATATTTTTTTATTATGATTTGTCGAGCCGTGATAGATATACGTGAATATGCCTTGCCAATATAATAAGGAACGTATAAATGAAATTCATTGCTCCTCGAGATAATGGCACGCGAGACGATACTTTTAAAATGAAAAACTTGTTCATAATTAACGTTAAATATGTAAAATAAGTGAAATTGAAATAGATTTTTATACTCTAACCTACTTCTAATCATTTTTAAAAAATTAATTTAATTAATGAAATATACGTTTGTATGAAAGGTTACAATAATACATTAAAGCATTTAAATGAAAATCCGTTGTTTCGTTGAAAACAGCAACACTGCATAAATCATTTGCTTTTGTTTTATTCAATTTGGTCAGCTGACCCAAAATCAGGATTGTGTTAATACAGATTGTAGGGGAGTCATGGGATGCATGTTGCTTTCATATGCACGCGAAATCTATTCTAAATCCGGAATGAAAAGTGTTACCTTAAAAACTGGAAATTTATTTCATGAAAAAGATTGAAAATAAAAATGAAATAAATAATAAAGATCGTTAAAAAATTTAAATGGCGGAGAAATGGCGATTTATTTCTAATATTTGAAATAGTTTTTAACTTTAACCAAGGCAAAATACATTTTTAATAAAAAAGCAATTTATAAAGTATGAATAAATTTCATAATTATTTGTAATATAAAATGAATTTATTAAAGATAGATAAATACTTTTAATCGATGCAGAAGCGTATTAAAGAACAAAGAGCTTGTAATACCAAATTACTCAAGAACCAATCTAATAACTTTTTTTATATTCAATACAAAGTGGAATGCAAATTATTGCATTTTTCAATACAATGCAATTTATGTTAAATTTAATTAAACACAACGTTGATAAATATTGTTATCTCCAATGACCTGGCATCTTATGAACTTTTTTCAATCTTTGTTAACAAAATAATCCAAAGATTTATGAAATTTTTCATTGTTGATTTATTACATGTAAATAAATTATTATATACATATTGCATGATTGTGTCTCCAATCTTTTCACGTTGCATGACGTACATATATCGCGATATTCATTCATTTTCCAAGAGCAGCATATTTCTCAATCGGTTTAATTAAAAGTTTCTAGTTCCAAAAGCGTGGCCTACACGCTACAACCGCTTTTCATTCTAAAATTAAATTTTTTGCACGGTCTTTTAGTTATAACTTTTACATACGTTGTTTTGCTATATATTCGTAGAATTATTTTTTGTATAAAAAAGAACACATATATTTTAAAAATATTAAGATTGTTGTACTAATCTTTAATTTAATCCACATTGGAAAAAAAAAACAAAATAAAACTGAAAATATAATTTTCAATTTTATAACCGTATACTAATTGCAAATGAAATTGTAAGTATTTGAACATTTAAGATGTGCACATATAAGTTAGTTAAGTTAGTTTAATTAAGAAATACAAGTTGTAGGATGTTATGGAAATAAGTATTAATTGTACACGACATTATTTATCCAATTTATAAAAATTTACTCATGTAGATGTTAATTACAAGCATTGTCGAATAATTACTCAATTTATATTGTACATAAATATACAAAAGGAAGGTGTATATACAATGTAATTAGGTACAGTACATATGTTATAAAATTAACCAAATCACTTATAATATTACAGTAGTGCACACATAAGCGTCCGCAGGCGGGACCGAATGCGGACGCTTAAGTGGGGAGGTGACTTCTGCGAATTTAACTAAACAAAAGAGAGGAGATGTGCCTGAGTGGGATACCGATATATCAAGTGTCAGTTGTTTACATTCAGGAGTCGATATCAAATTACTTTATTTCACTCGGCACGCTCGAACTCTACTGCGAAGCCCATTTCCAAGAATTGGTGGGGATAGTGACGAACGTGCTTCTATCATATTATGACAAGAAAAAATTATTTTCATACTATTTGCATACTTTGAAAATTGCAACAACTTTATAATTAGGAAACATTTATCCATCTAAATGTTTAGATTTTTTTTATATATTCAAATACATGTAAATAGGTATTAAAGTGAGATCAGTTTATCATCGAATGTTTTTTCTTCTTCCAAATCCAACAGAATGCTACCTGAAAATTTCCACATAGTAATCCCAAACCTATGTTGTTCCTCGTCGAAAAACCGGATCGTTTAGTATTTATTCGTACGAGAGTATTCGTCGCTGTCAGATGCATCCAACGGAATACCCCGTGGGTTTTAAAGAACGTTATTATTTCAACCGTAAACATTGTCACATGTTAACGTAGACGTTTTCGCAGGAAACAATGTTTCATTGCCATAAATGTTCCAAAAGTAACGTTGTATAATGTCAATGAAACAAAATAAGATACAATTCAGTGTGTTTCAAAATTGATACTTTAGCAGTTGTATTTTTTAATATAAATGACAAAGACTTGTATGTTAAATTATTATTACAAAAGAATAAATTACAACTTGATTGCAAATAAAATATATCTTTTTATAATAACGTAATGAAAATTCGTTATTTTCACTATTAAACAAAATATTTCTAAATTATTAATCTAATTTAACTGTTCATTAAAACACCATAATATTATTGTGTAATAGTAGTATTTAATAATTTAAGTATTGAGCAACAGTGCAGTGCATAATGTTATTCAAGTTTGGTAAAATAGTCTAAAATTTGTCACTTTCATTATTTAAAAAAAGAAAAGTTTTGAGTTGTATTAAGTGCTAATTAATTTACAGTTTCACATTAACATAAAAATGTTCTATTTTGTTTTATTTGAAAATATCATACAGTTAGAATATCACTATGTCACTTAGTTTAAACAAATATGTCTTTTCAAATAATATATAAACGTAATAAAAAAAAGGCAGAAAAAAAAGAAACTTGCCGAAACCCGGGATCGAACCGGGGACATCTAGATCTTCAGTCTAACGCTCTCCCAACTGAGCTATTTCGGCTTGTGATAACATTGTTTGCCTGTATTGGCAAATTAATGCATTCATACTAACCTAATTAATAATAATAAAACGTAATTAACCTTTAAATGTTTTCAATATATCATCAATATAATATAACTTTTTCTAAACGTAAATTATACAACTTTTTCGTACATTCTGAAATATCGTCGACTGATTTTAAACTATTTTTATTTGTAAGACGTATACGAATAAATTAATGTTTAATCATGTGAAGAAGTACAAATATATTGTACGAATATTATTGTACAAACTAAAAGCTTAGTAAATTTTATTTTGTCTCTAAAAGAATCTTTCTAAAATACATCGAGATTAAATTCATTGGTACATGTATGTGTATGTATGTTTGAAAATACTGGAAAAATTATTATCCACATCGTAGTCTTGTCAAATTCGATAAATGGAAAACAATGTGCTGCAATGAATTGGTTATATTCTAATAGTGTACTCACGGTAAATTATCGTTCTCAATTTATGTTTGTCATTTTTTCTGTAACTCGACCTACTTTTATCACATTGTTTCGCATATCCTGCTGCTTACCAGTCTTTGCACGGTGCACAAGTTTACATTTCCCAGAACAGACTTTAAGGTTATTCTTTTTGGTCGCAAAGCGAAATCACGCAACAGTCAGAGACAGATATAGACTCTACGAAAACAAACCACGAATTTGAGAGAGAGAGAGAGAGAGAGAGAAAACAGGCTGCCAAGGACGCAAAGTTCAATCCGTATGCTTGTCAAAATGTGTTGTATCTGTAATTTTCATAATAAAATCTTGAAATGATGTCTAGCACGTATAATTTTGTAACGTTGCTTTTTAGTAATAAGTACTTCGTTTTACACATGCTTTAAGTTAATTTATTCTGTTTTATAAATAAAAAGAAATTTAAATCTTGCAAAAATTTATTACGTATTGAACACTATTTTTATATTTCAAAATTACGTAAAAGGTATATTAGTATGAATTTATTTTACACCAAATTATTAATAAAAGTTCTTAAATGACTTTCAATTTCTTTTAGATACTAATATATTAACCTATCATTGTATTTTATTATTGCAGTTACATCTTTCGAAAGTTTCTTGGCTCATTTTTTGTATTTACGAATTAAAAGTTTTCTTGTTTTAAATTTAACTGTTTGATGAAGATTTTCATTTCGTATCTCATTTAATATCATTTTTCTTTCAAACGTTCATTCTCAAAAATTGCAATCGTATGTAAACATTTTCTTCGAATATGTATAGGTGCAAAGAAACAGATGGCGCTATTTACAAAGTGCGTATTAAAAAGATATTTATTGGCATGTTTGTAAAACCGTCGTCAAAGAATAATTTCTTACATGCCTATTGAAGGAAGAACAGGAATAAGCAACATTCTCACGTTCTGTCCTCGAAACTGGTTGAAGCGAGTTGAAATGTTCTCGAGGCCGCCATAATGTTCTTCCTGTCTGAACTTGGCCTACAGTCTAGTGCGTTTTTTTCAGTGTCGCGTCGTACGTAGATGGTGACGGTTCGGTGGAAGATTTGCGGATTGTGAAGAAGAAATTTGCCATTTACAAGGAGTGGTGAAGTAAATTCGCAAGTAAATCTTTTCCTCGTGCCCTACCGGGTGTAGGCGCATCGAAGAAAGAGGAAAGTACCATCGTTCGCGACTGTTAATCAGACATTATGGCGAATTTGAGACAAACTCCGCTGACGTGTAGTGGACACACTAGACCCGTAGTGCATCTTGCATTTTCCGATATCACTGAATCTGGATATTATCTGATTTCGGCATGCAAAGGTAATTAATTTTCGATTCTCCTACCTTGAGGAGGAACTTGCCGGGGACTCGTATCGGTGAATCTTTTTTTTCTCCACAATCGACACGTTCAATTCTTGATCGCCTTGGCCCAGTTTCTTTGCAAACCAAGGTTTTATGAATTACGAGTTTCGAGGTTAGATGCTGTATATTCGTAGTATTATGGATTTCCTGATGAATTCTTTTGCTAGAATATAGTAACTTTCAGTTTGTTTAGAGGACTAGTTCTAAGCGATGTTTAAAGTGCGTTTGTATTCGTCGTATTTCATTAATGTGCCTGTATGCGTGTGTGCGCATATACCTTCCTAATTGGATAAAAGTTCTCCTCTAATTTGTTTTGTTAAAGTTCATTAAATTAGGTGTATAATTCATTTACATTATATTATTGGAGTTTGAATAATTCTTCAAAGTAGAAACACTTTTATAAGAGATATATAGTGGTGAATTTTTATGTGCCTGTAGATGGCAAACCTATGTTACGACAAGGAGATACTGGAGATTGGATTGGAACATTTGAAGGACATAAAGGAGCAGTGTGGGGTGTAGCATTAAACCCTGAGGCTACAAGAGCAGCTTCAGGTGCTGCTGACTTTAATGCTAAAGTCTGGGATGCAATTAAAGGAGGAGAAATTCATTCATTTCAACATAAACATATAGTCAAGTCTGTCAATTTCAGCACTGATTCTAATTACTTATGTACTGGTTCTAATGAGAAACTTGTGCGCATTTATGATCTTAACAAGCCAGAAGCAGCACCACAGGTTAATATCTATAGTGGTATTTGATAAAGGAATAAAGTTTTGTAGTATTTTATCTAATCAACAATGTCAACAGGTTTTTCCAGGTCATAAAAATGGTATTAGATATGTTACTTTCTTCAATAATAACACTGCATTAATTACCTGTGGTGATGATAAAACCCTGAGAGTCTGGGACAGGAATAGTGGTCAAGAAATAAAAAGGCTAGATTTTCCAGCAATTCCAAATTCCATGGAAGTGTCAAGGGATGGGAATATCATTACCACTACTCATTCCAATATAGTTACTTTTTGGAACAGCAGAGAGTATGTTTATTTCTTTATATTTTTCAGTTCAAAGTCAATAGATTATATTTTGAGATACAAAGAAAAGAAATAGCTGAGCAAGTTGAAGCTGACTACTGACATAAACACAATGTGTCTTTTTATGTTCTTATTGGGACAAACAGTGACATCTTGAATATGGATTTGCTAATTTGTTATGTAGCCTTCAAGTTTACCTTGTCCCACTAGGGAGTACTTCCTGATGTAATGCCTTACATTTTAATAGGTTTTATGTCCTTGCTTGTTGTTTCTTAATTATTTATTGATTGCAATGAGGATAATCTTAGTTGTTGTTATACTACATATATAAATAAATTCAAATTTTATCGGAACAGATTAAATAAATTGCGCGAATATACGGCACCAACGCAAATGAATAGTGCTAGTTTGCATCCAGATTGTAGTATTTTTGTATGTGGTGGAGAAGACTTAAAAATGTACAAGTTTGACTATGCTACGGGTGCAGAAATTGGTGAGTCACTGTTTCCAGAATGTTTACAAACAAGGTTAACCTTTTTCTGTTATTAATCTATATGAAAACATCTAAAACCATTTTCAGAATCATTCAAAGGACACTTTGGGCCTGTGCACTGTGTACGTTTTTCACCAGATGGTGAACTATATGCTAGTGGTTCAGAAGATGGTACCTTGAGATTATGGCAAACAACCGTTGGTAAAACTTACGGTCTTTGGCGATGTATAGAGCAACCACCTGCGATGCAAGAAAGTGCTGCTGTGCTTAACAATAAACAAGAAGTTCCTGCCAGTTAAAAATCTAACGATTCATAGATAGGGTAAAGTATTTTAACATCGAAGAAGAAAGTATTTTACTCGTGAGTAAAAGTGTCAGAATCAAACAGCAAAGAACGAAACGAATCTATACGGTGATTCGCGTTGAAATTGTACTTTATTGGCTGATTGCCACATATTTTGTAAATATCACATCTTTGTAAAACAATACGTTAAATCAGTCTAATTAATCGTGGTATTCCGAAGAAGACTAAATAACGGACCAACCTTTACTGTAGTTTGATAGGTCATGGAAATGTGGGGCGCCGTTCACTATTTATTATAAAAAAGAAAAAAAAGAAACATTAACATTTATTAACGTTATACATGTCACTATTATACTACAAAATTAGATGGAGGTGTAATGACAAAAAGAAAGACAATTCAGAATGAAATTTTGTGTTCGCATTTGTTATTTTTGTGTTATAATTACTATACAAGTATAAAAACTTGCCTGGAGCAGTTCCAGCGCAACTCCTTTAATACACATATCACTCATCCGCCCATTACGATATTCACTTTTTTATCCCTTTTATCTAACAAGTGTCGCGATATCAATAAATACCGTGACAATTTATTGGAGTCCTCTTTCTCTTCACACTGCAATTATATACTAGGAGATCACTGTACAATTTTTCCTTCAAACTGGCAATGACAGCTTTATACAAAGTCACATCGTGTACTGACCTCTTTACACTTTCAATATTCGAGTACGTCTTCTCTTGTAAATTAAATACTTCTTATAATCTACAAAATAATAGTACTAAACATAACAAGTAAAAAAAAAAAGTACGAGAGGTATTTGTTACGAAACGAAACGGTGTCGTGTTTAAAACAATTCCAGTCGAATATAATACGTGTGTTCTTAATATATTATTTCTGGGACACTCTCTTGATCTTTCTTCAGGATTGATTTCTACAAAAATATACAAGTAGAGGTAACACGTGTTCGTCGTGAATCTTGATTCGCATTTCTGTACAGAGAGTTAGACCGTCAACGATGAGCGCAGCTCGTTAGAAACTAAAAACTTGTCACTGTTGTCGTTGTACAATCTCTTGAAGGAAGACAGTGAGTCTCTTGCGTGTGATAGTTAATAAGCGATCAATTTCTCCTCGCTCAGCCTACGAATTGCGAGAGATCGGGCAATTTGAAGCCATTGAACGAAAGTGGCGTTGGCGCGCTTCTTAGGCTATTTCTGTGTGTCATGAAACCGTGGAAGCTCGTCGGCGTAGTGAATTGTTGAAGCCTCGATGTAGCTTCCGTCGCTGCCAGGACGAAGCCGCACTGAGCCGTGCACACGTCGTCTCGTAAAATTGCCTCTCGGGAAGCTTCGCGCAGAAGCTGATTGCAATCGGTAATCCTCAGAGAAGCGCATTGAGTCTGAAACGGGAACAGTACAAAAACAAAAAATAAGAAAACAGTTCTACGAATCGTAACTTGATACGATATATTTTCGCTAAATAAATATCAATAAAAAACAAATAGAGCCACGTTTCTTCCTCCGATTTGACATCCATGTCTGGTTTCTCTCCAGGTAGCCATGTCCATATGTGGCATAGAACTGCACGGAATTCTTGGATTCAAGAAATTACTCGGCAAATCGAACGCTGCTCGTTGCATGTCGTTATGATCGTCCATGTTCTCGCACATAACCTTCGACAGCGTGACCTTCCGAATTTCCGCTAGCTGATGCTCGGTAAATCGGATGTTAGGGTCGTCGGTCTCGTACCAGAACCGATCGCACTTTCTCGATTGTCTGAACTGTATCGCTATTATACAAGCGAACGTCGGCCCTACGAGTCCTCCTTGAAGTGGTCTTTCGCTGAGTCCACCAGGGAACAGATCGATGTCATCCACAGACGCGTAGATGCGTTTCATACGGGCTATAACTTCCGGCGCCATCTCCCTTGACAAATCCTCGAAAGTGCTGGCTCTTTTCAAATTACAAAGTGCTCTATAGTTATTATACGACGGTATTCCGTGATCTCTAGCACGATGAATATTAAGCGCTATCAAATCGATCCCGGAATACGGAATACCACGGATCTCGAACAGATGATTGGTCACCTCGCCGGTTATAAACTGGTCCAAATTCTCCATAGGAGTAGCGACCAATCCTCGTGACATCTCGTCAAGCATGCCGTGCTGATAGAGCGGGTCAGGATCGAAGAAGCCGTCCCTTAATAAGATAGACGGTTCTACGTTTTGATAATTCTGATCCATCCTCGGCAAATGAGGTCTCAGAAGCGAGTGTCCGATTCTATATGCGGCTGTTGCGAATTCGGTGAGCACACTTGGGTTACAGGTAGGCGAATACTCTTTGTAGTAGCCCTGAGGTAGAAGCTTCAGTCCGTAGAGGGCAACAGCATTCCAGCCAAGAATTCGCGGCAGGAATTCGTTGTACGTGATATGTTGTAGCATAGCGCTGATTATACGACGAGTTTGCTGGAACAGTTTCTCACTGTCCCAATGGGGATTTACTTGTCTTAAATGTTCCACGATTCTGTTGTGTTCTCGTATCCAGACTGTGTGCATCACAGTTAGAGCAGGCTGTTCAGAGGCACGACCATCGCCGCCGATAAAACAGAAGCCGGATTTCGCTTTGCACTCCGGATGAGTAGCGGATTGTGGCAAAAGATCTTTTGCCCCGCGATGTAGACTGTGAGTAACGTTCATACGGCCGCTGAAGCCACGTAGAACGTTACAAATGCAGGTGTTCTCGCCGTATATCACAGACGCATCCAGGAAACCAGTGTTCTGATTGATCTGCTCTCGAGGTCCCAGATGCTGTTGACCTGGCAGTGATCTCATAGACGGGAAGCACATTCGTGCGCCGGAAGACACGTTCACTGTAGGGTAGTAATGATCACCAGGAGGCACTGGGAAAGGATTGCACTCAGGGTGAACCGTACGAGGAGAGTCACAAGAGCGGCAGCTTGGTATGGACTCGGCGAAACCTTTGTGGATCGGCGTCATTGTGAGATCGTGATCTAAAAACTGAGCGTACTGCATGACCATTAGAGTATATCGATTGCTAAGGTTGGAAATGTCTGGATGGAGCACTGTGGAGATAGTTCTAGGATTAGGTAAAGTCACTCCTGTGACCGATGTCGTCCTAGGCTTCGATACACCGTCCTCGTAAACTGGAGGAAGCAATCTCGCGAACGTTGTCAACGATTGACCAAGATTAGGGTTGCGCAGATTGTTACAATGACCTGACAGAGTTCTATACAGACTGGTAGGATCGCAAGGACTATCGTCTACGGGACATTCGACTTCTTCGTGGTTCGTAGGCTTGTTTTGAGATAGAAATCCAGATATGTCGACGTTCTGCAGTAGATCGGAGAAATCGTTGTTGGGAAAACCGAGGATGTTGTCTGTGGTATCGAAGATCTGTCGCCTTCTGCGTTTCAAACCGTGTATGCCGTTCAAAATCTCATTGGTGGCTAACTCGTACATGATCGACGAATTAGCTAGCAACAGGGCATCTCTGTTAGCTTTAGAGAAACTGGCAGCTGTCCCTACCGGTGATTTTGGGTCAGCTATTCTTTGTTGCAACCATGAATTGTACTCCAGTTGTTTTCTCTCGATTAGATCAGCTTCTGCTTTCTTCACAGCTGCTGCTATTAAACTGGGGTCAAGATTTGGCACGATTTCCGGCATCACAGGTTTGTGATTCGCTATTTCTTTCACTGGTTCAGGAAGTGGCTCCTCCCTCCATGGAGTTATGTCGAGCACACTGTGCTGATCACAATTGATCCTAGCGTTTAAATATGGATCTTGCTGGATGAATGATTTCGGTTGAATCTTTTGAATTTTAGTGTTGGTACAGAGAATCCCAGCTAGGGTAACTTTTCTGATTTCAGCCAGCTGAGCTGGATTCAAACCGGATGGAGGAATGTCGTTTTCGTACCAGAACCGATCGGAGTTTCTCATTTTCACGAATTGTCTCTTGAGAATGCATTCGAACGTTGGACCCACTGCTGCACCCTTTGTAGGAATTTCTAAAATTCCACCGAGGAGCAAGTCTACGTCTTCTACCCGCGAGTATACGGATTCCAACAATCTTGCGTGCGCGGGACGCATGAAACTTTCCAAATCTCCGAAATTCTGCACCTGAGGAAAAATAAAGTATATGTTAACTTCAGTATTTTTTTTATTGTATTTTTGCTTTTAAAATAAATTTCTAAGATATATCGAGGAGATTGATATGAACATAGTACTTTTTAAAGTACCAAAATATTAATACGAAGATATATAAAATAAATGAACACATTTGAAAAATTTAGATTAGATTCTGAGAGAAAGGATAAATTTTCATGTAAAATATTCTAAGAACATCATTGGCTATAGAAGAAATTCAAATTAAATAGAAAAAATATTAACGTAAAAACAGAAAGTATTTCGTAGAGACTATAATCAATTCAAACTTTTTGAAAATAATCCACAACAATTTTAATGCTTCTATACTATCAACCCAAGTGATCTCACTTTTTAAAAAGTGTATAATCGACAAATCATTTCTAATAATCCTACAATTTAATTGTGAACAAAACAAATATGCACGCAATTGTAACAATCAAAATTATTCCTTTTAATCCTCTTGTTTTGCATCACTATTAATATCTTCTATACTCAGAATATGTTTTATATCCTTTTTTTTTTTTTGTCGTTGCAACAAAAAATTTGTTAAAGTGGAAACTCTTTTACACAATTGAGATGGTATAAACGTACCGTAACATTGTTTACAGAACAATCAGCCACAAAGTTTACATAGCCAGGGAGTCCGTGATCGCGACCCACGTGGACAAAGCGCGCGTTAGCATCCAGTCGCGGTTCGAAAGCAGACTGGCTCAGATCGAGATTCACGCGATTGGCTGATGCGGTCACGTGGTTCTCGACGCACGTGGCGTCGTCTATGCCGTGTTTACGCAGCGACGTCAGAGCGCGGAGAGCTGCCAGCGCAACAGCATCGTACGTGCCTCCTACGTTCGACGACGAGTATCCATTGTAAAATCCGTTCGCAACTGGCAGCAATTCTGGATCCGTTCGAGCGCCTTCTCCAAGAATGCTCGGCACGTATTCGTTTAAAGTGACATGTTGAATCTGCGCCACAACGAGTTTCCGAGCTACTAAGAATAATTTCGTTTCTTCCCAATGCTCGTTCGCTTCGGCTAATTTCTCGGCTATACGGTTATGTTCGTTCAAGAAAACAGTGTATATCATTCCTAAAGCGATGTGTTCGGTACTGTTGCACACTTCACAAGCAGAAATGTCTACTTTTCCTTGACGGTACGTTCTAAGTCGATTCAACTGCTCATCAGTTATTCCGTAAATATGGGAAGCGTCCAAGTACGCTGACGCACCGTTCATCTGTTCTCTAGTCTCGAAGTTGCATTTGTGCACGGACAAACTCGGTACCGAGCGCCAATAATCCGTGCATCCGCCTTCTTCGTCGTAGATTTCGTAACATTCCGGGTGCTTCGCTTTCTCTGAGCAGCAGAGATTCCCTGAATTCGATGGATGCACTACAGACGCGATGTCTTTGAGTATCAGTTCCGACCACACGCCGGATAAACTGGTTAAACCTTCATGAGCTTCTGGTAATAGGCGCAGGTGGTTGATTAACATCGACACTGCTTTCGTAGGTGTTGGAAGCACGTGGATTCCGAACGACTCCCGGGGACTCGCGATACCTGAGAAAAATAAAAGGTACGTAAATACGTATTTACATGGAAATTTTGTTCTGCGAATGTGGCGAGCAAGATAGGCGATTTAACGTGGAAAGAAGTTGTATTTCTTTACTAAAAAGTTGAGGGTAGGTATGAAAGTGATCTTTGATGCAATCGATCAGTGAATTTTAGTAAATTGTATTTCTTTTTGACACAATCTTACCGCAATCGATTAATGAATTTTATTAAAATAGATTTTTCGTTGAAATTGTTGAAACAGATTTTGTGGCATTTCTTGTTACTTCTTTTATATATCGTTAAAGGTTAGGTTAGGTTAATAGTAAAATAGATTTTTGATCGAATTGTTGAAACAGATTCTACGGCATTTCGTGTTAATTCTTTTATGTATCGATGGAGGTTAGGTCAGGTTAATTACGGAAAAATAGTAAGTTTCTACTGTACGAATAAATATTTCCTATTTGACATTCTATTTACTTATTACGTATAAAGGTTAGAAATCTTACAACGGTTACAAAAGCATTGCAAGTTCATAAAATAGAAGCAATTTAAAATTGCAAAAGTACATTTAAACAATTTTTATCACTCGACGGACCACCGGAGTCAAAATGAACCATTAGTAACTTTCTAAAAATGAATTTTTATGTAACTAAGACGTGATTAAAAAATTAGATACAAATAGAAGTGTACATACAAAAAACAAAGTCGGAAAGTTACAAACGATAATACTTACCAGTACCGAAAATTAATTCTTTTTGAAAAGTAACTAATAGGTTATTTTGACCTGGCTGGTACTTCTAGTGTTAATACTATTGCAAACTATTAAAACTAAAAACGTTGAAATTTTACAACGTATATTTCAAATTACGTATTAACTTAAATATAATGTGGAAGGTTTAAAAAGTATTAAGTAAATAAGCAAGCTTATTTATATGAACTCGGATTGAAATTATTAAGTCTATGCAAAAGTTTCCATCGCTTGTAAATCGATGACACCCAAAGGCACTGTATATTTCTTTCCTTATTTAAATTTTCACAGTTGGTATTTATATCGAATATAGTATTAATATTATATTATCAGTATTCTTATGACAAATAATTATAAATGTAATAAAAAGTAAATGCATATTCTTAAAAAAAAAATACGATGGAAACTTTTGTATAGACTTAATACTATTAATTTTAATACTAGTAATTTTTCATACAAAATGGTTTCTTAAGAATTAGTGCATCGGTTACGAGTAAACTGACGAAATAAGACTTCTGAAAAGAGCACGTATTTTCTGCGTTGCATTAGCACTCTGTCACAGGTAAAAAACATCATTTTCTTTGGACGAGGCTTATTATAGCCGCGTCTTCTACTCTCACTTTACGAGGGTGTGTGATGTAAATGAGGTTGAACAGTTGCTCGTCATAGACTGTGATTAGTAATATCTATTGACTGGCAAAGCAAACGTGAAGTCTCTGACGTCATCGCCTGCCCAGACGAAGGTAAAATAGGCGGGTCAGGTCATCTCTACTACTCTTGGGCCTCATAAATGAATTTCAGTCAATACGCCAGTTAATACGTCAAATTAGATGTTACGTAACACAGTTTATTATCCGCGGAGTACATTACATGAAAAATGAATCAGTTACGGGTGTTTCCAATGCAAAATTGTGTAAAATGAAAATAGTTTTGCTTTTACTAGAAATGAAGAAGCGTTTTGTGCACGTAATTAAATAATAACGAAAAAATAGAAAAAATATTCCGAATTCCATGATTTTCCATTTTTTACATAAAATAAATATTGAAACTTTCTCATTTCCTAATTTCCTTAGAAAATGTAGGAATTTATTTAGCAAGTTTATTTAATAAAATTTTCTTAGAAAATATAGTTATATTTATTACAAGTTTGTACATATAACAGTAACGAAAGCCTTTCGATTTCTAATAAACGTTTAGTTTTATTGCCGAGCATAATCGAAAGATGAATACTCAGTCTAGCATCAGCTTAGAAAGTTGCAATAAATTTCTCTATCTCCAATAACAAGCAAGATCAGATGTATTAATAAACGTTCAAAGTGGAAAGTTACTTTATATTATTTTACAAGATGATGTTAAAAAAGTTTAACCTGTAATATTGGCTGTTTCATGTATAATAGTAACGAAATTCTAATGAATTTTATAAGACGAATGTTTCATCACGATAATTATTCTCATAGTATTAGAATTATTTATAAAAATTATTTCCATCAAAAATAGCACAAAAGGTTGTCGCTTATTATTACGTATTTTTTCAAGGAAGTCAATTCTAATAATTTCCATAATTACCATTGCCATTAGTATTCACGTAATATGATACTTCAATAATCTTTAACCCTTTTCCTCGCGTTAAGCAACAAGCTATGAAAGCACAAGTATTAAAACCTACACGCATCTGTTATATCTACCAAATAAAATCAGGTATTACCATCCATTAAAGAAACACTGTAATACAACAGTAGGTAATATAGCAGAACAAAGAGGTGATAATTGTAAAAATGTGCAGAAAATATTTTTAAAATGACGAAAACTGCTGTAGAAAATTGATCTTCCATGTTATTCACTCTTTGAAACCATTTAAATTACTAATAAAAATTTTCTCGTTCCACCATAGCTAGAGAAGAAAATAGGTTAGGTCTGTTTTACATGGTCCACTCAGTATATTGAATTACATTACTCGTTGCAAAGAGTTCTATATGTATACCACACAGGAAAAATTCATAAAGGGAAAACACATGACGTTATGAACTGCACAAAAAAGCAGAAATACATTATCGATGAATCAACATAATTACAATTGTAATACAGTTACAATTATATACGTGAATTCGTCATTGAGAAACACACAATCTCTACGTTTAAACCATTCCTCCATCTCCAATACTTTCCGAGATATTCAATCAAATAGGTTTCGACACGATTTTTCATCCGATCCGAGTACTCGAAAAAATCCAGTAGCTCGAATAAACCGAGTCAAACTCGTCTTGGTTTTTCCAAGTACAGTGGCGCCCCGGACTTGCGTACTACATAATTGGTTCCAGAGAGGGCGACGTAAGTCGGGGTACATTTTCTTTGAAATTTATAGAAATGATAGAAGGGATCACATTTAAAGTTTCGAATTGTTTGCTCAAGTAACTTCCAGACCGATTCGGTAAGATCTAAACACGTACAGCGTGAAATATCGGTTAGAAACAATTGACTATCGAATTGTGTAGAAACGACATAACTCGGGGCCCCACTGTATTCGTACAGCTCTGTGTTCTGCAGGCGTTTATGGTCGTGCAGTTCTATCGAAACCACCCTGTATCCTCGCGAAAAACTGCTCACGTTGCATTTCCTCACAGTTGCATAGAATGACTCACACTTCTCCTTAATGACGGTCCTGAAGAAGGAAAGGAGAGGCCCTATCTGCCTCGAAATGTGCAACGCGTGTCGAAATTCTGTGTCATGGTTACGCATGGCTATCCGTACTCGATGAATCTCAGAACAAAGTAGGCTGACAATGAGCGATACGCGCCTTCCTACGCGACGTTCTTCACTCGCCGTTTCGCGGTTCAATACACCTGTCGATACACCTTTATGGACTGTCACGTGGCAAGATTTATGGTGAATCGACGATGCCGGCGTTGACGCCGCCGTTTTACCTGTTTCCACGGGAATCGCACGAATATTCGTCTAATGATGAAAAAACACGGCGAACTCTATTCGAAAAGTATTTTAACAAGTTACGTCCTTGTCCCTAATTAGGTTGATTCATGTCGCGGAGAGAAGCATAGGAAACAGCGGCATTTAAATATTGCCCGTAAACGCACGGAACGAGAACTCTCTGCTTACTCATAAATCCTTCTAGCCGCGACCGGTGCACACCTTTGATCCTTTCAAATATTCGCACAAAGATGTTGAGCAATTGAGATGTGGTTTATAGAGGACCAGGTGTTTAACGAGAAGTTGTTACTGAATTTCCTTTAAATATATGTAGTTAGATCCCTGAGAAATATATCGTTCGGAATTAACGATTGTTACTAGGTGTACAAATTAATTCGGTGTCTTTTCTCAAGAAATTCTTGACGACGTTGTCGACTCGAAATTGTCGTACTTTTTCAGAGAAGGAATTCATCAACTGCCTGATAAATGGAAAAAAGTACGTCGTTCAAAATAATCTCCATTATTTTGGATATTAAATGTGCGTTCGATTTAGCACAACTAATACTTTAACCTTAAGAGATGCATATTTATTGTTTTTTTCTTTAAGTTTTGGGTCTACTAAGTAGGCTATTTTTCAGTGACTACTGTTTAAGATCTCTTCTTTATTTTAACATATTTCATACTGGTTAACACATTCACTGTCCTGTGCATCATATGTGACGTAAGTACAGCGATCGTTTCTGTCATGATCATACAAATGATGTACGGATACAGCGAATCGAAGTCGCTTCATCACTCATCGATCGGTAATTCGTATCATTGTTTCAGTTACGATTCTTAGAAAGAAAAATTAAGAAACAGCACTATACAAAGCTAACGAATAGCGTTTCTGTTTAAGATTGTTAATATTTTATTTATTTTACCCGTATAAAATACGAAATATTTAGCGGAAAAGCGATTTGACGAACTGGCGAATAATGTGTAGTATGACTAGTAATGCTATAACTCAGGCGTGCACGACGAGTGCTGTAGTTTTGAATTACCAGTCAAAGGGTTAACAATTTCTTATGTTCTTGTGAAAGTATCGTAGAATCGCTCCAGTTCCCAATTTTTCAGACATTTTTACGTCGATCTACGTTTCCAAAGTAAAAATTTAATTTAAATATTGAAGCTTGAAACCACCGTGAACATTAATTATCAATTATCATTAACACTCCAATTAATTCTCCACTAATTCTCCAGATTTATTATCCAGTAGACACTCTATAAATTCTACAAGCGATATGTTATATTTCATCTTCAAAAAAATTGCCCTGCAAACTATTTGAAATATCAAAGCTTGAACATTTTGGTTGCTCACACAAGGGTTAATTATCAATTATCATTAACACTCAAATTAACTCTCCACTAATTCTCCAGATTTATTATCCAGTAGACACTATAAATTCTCCACTAATTCTCCAGATTTATTATCCAGTAGACATTCCATAAATTCTATAAAAAACATTGCCCGATTACTGTGTTCAAGTTCAAGTACACATTCTTACCCAATAACTCTCTCAGTTTAATCAAAATTGTCCACCATCCTTTGTCTATCATTAACAAATTCAACGGCGCATATTACGTTCGTAATAATTTTCCCAGTCCATTGTTATGCTACTCGTCGCCAATAGTTTAGGCACACCAGGAGACTTTCGATCGAGCCGATGTTCGCGTTCGTCGTCGACGCGACAAAAATACATGGAAGCACGTCCTCTTCGATGACGATCGAAGAGTATTTTGGGTCAACGCTGTCGAAAGGCAGGCTCGGGGAACCACTGGTCAGAACACCTGAGTCACTTTCTTCGCTCTTTTCACTTTCATATTTTTCGTTTGGATTTTTTTTTCCCCGGACGCAGGCGCCAGCTGTCTTTCGCCTTCTCCCGTTTGCCCCGAGATGCACGCTTCCGACGAAACGCTGTAATTTCTACTACTTAATTGCCAAACGCCAGTTGTTCCACCGCTTGTAGATTCTAATCGATACAACGGGTATAGCCTCGAGTTTAATTTTTCTTTCGTTGATAACTTCCCTTTCTTGGAAGATTCGATTTTACGAGTGAAACTTCGTTTTGGTACGAGTTGATTTTTTGAAGGAAAGTTTGTTACGGTGTTGGTGCAAATGGATTTTAAGAATGGACGTCTAACTTTGGTGTAAATTGATTTTTGAAGGAAAAATTGATTTTAGTATAAATTTGATTTCTTTTTTTAATCAAAGTTGTCCATTTTATTTTTCGTCTGAAGTCTTGAAGACCTACGAATCGATACGCTTTAACAGTGTATAAAAATTACGTCTTTGAGACGTTTCGAACACTTCAAAAAATTGACTTTAAAAAAATGTGAAAAATTCAGGAATACTTATCGTAGTCTATACTATCATAGCCTTTGTATATAAACAATAACAAAGTTATTACTTTTATAATATTTTGTTTTATTCAACTTTTTCCTTAGGTGTTCGCAATTCCCCTACTCTCCCTTGTATCATACGAATCGTTGAAGATATGTAAAATCGTCGTATCAGAAGAAGCTCTAAACGTTCCTTTTAAAAGCAGACAGGAAGTAGACATCGAAGAAGAAACATTCCTGGATTGTACTATAGATTACGTTAACAATGTAGCGATATCTAATCTAGCAACGTGGAAAACGTTTCTCGTTCCAGAATTATTCATAATGTAGGATTGTTCATGTACACTGATGTAGCAGTGACTTTCTATTTAATTTTTATTCTATAGCTTCGCATTTCTCTCATGTTTCAAGCTGCCAAACGTTCTACAACCTCTAACTTCGATACTTTATTGCTCTTCGATAAATCAGTGTTGTCGATGCTGATTGACGATATCTACATCTTTTTTTTTTGTTACTTTCATTACTATTGTCAACTAGAATTGATTGCTATGATTGAATAGAAAAAATATGAAGAAAATTATATATTGAAAAATTAATAAATTTTTTAAAATTATTAGTAACTGAAATACAGTGTTCTATAGTATCGACGTATGGTTAGGGAAAAAAGTCTATATAGAATTCAAAATAATAAAAATATCACATGTTTGTGAAGAAGTCAATCGGTATTTAGGATGTTCGCGTTGTATAAGCTAAATATTTGTTAAAAATTGTAGTTATTAAATATTTATTTTGTGTTTAAATAATTGTGCTTATGTCATTGCTTGAAGTAACGAAGCTTTTTAAAATTTTTAGTAACGCTATAGTTACGCCCCGCACTGTATAATTAATCGTTGCAAATTTTAAGGGTAAATGTATATAGTGGTACAATTTATGTGTATAAAACCATGCCATAGTGTAATTCAGTAGAAAATAACAAATAATAATTAATAGATTAATAATTGGGCATACTAGGGCTACAGATAATTACATTCTAAACGCGACAATCCCATTATACTGTGAACACTAGCACTAGAGCACCAGAACACAAGAAATCAGCTCTAAATACCTAACAATATTAAAGAAATTACTTGAAGTACTAAAGAAGTACTTGAAACAGAAGAAAATTTGAAAAAAATAATCAAACTTATCAGTAGAGTAAACCTTTATGGTGAAATTCAGAATAATTGGCAATTATGGTCGCTAATAACCAAAATGTTTAGGCAGCCTTAAATAATATTAAAAAATATATATATTAAAGAA
>NW_017100256.1:711518-714134 GCF_001263275.1 Habropoda laboriosa | reverse complement strand
TTTTTATCGTGAAATATAGAATAACCGCCAATTATGGTCGCTAATAACCAAAATATCCAGGCAACCTTAAACAATATTTAGAAAATAAAAAAATATTTGAAACAGAAGAAAACCTCAAGACACGAATGAAACTCATCCGTAGCATAAACTTTTATTATAAAACACAGAATAACCGCCAACCATAGTCGTTGTCGCGTCGCGTTCGTTTGTGATGTTCAAAAGGAAGCTCGCGGTCGCGACTGTTACCCGCCAAATTAATTTTGGGTAACTAGTTCAAATTTGTTTTGCTCGGAACGTAGCAAACGTAGAGTACGTCACGACAACGATTGACCACTTGTTTGAAAACTCGAGTATTCGATCGCAACTCGAAATGTGCGTGATATCTCCTCGAACGGCTGGAGATCTAATGGTGTTCGCTCGATAGAACCTTTTCGAATCTGTCGCTCGATCGCCGAATTTTTCTGGAGTCCGCAGTGACTCCCCCGCCAAGTGCAAGAAGGAACGCTGATTGGTTTTTCACGTACGCACAAATTACCAATCAACGTGCCCCTTGAGTGTCACCCACCCTTCCATTGCGCCCTTAACGCGCTTTTCCTTGGAAGGAGTAGGGCCCTACCTGCGGGTGCGTGGAATCTTCGCTGTCCTTCGGTGACGCGTCGGAAATTCCCGCCAGTTCAACCCTCGGCCGAAAGTGCCGTTATACGCACGTGTGGATTGACCCTTCAGGAATACCTGGTTTATGACACGTCTTCGGTTATTGCGGACGCGGAAAAGTCGAAATTCTAAAGGCATTGTTCTGTAAGAAATGACTTATTTTTTCGCGGAGCTACGAAGCGTTTTTGTTCTCAAAAATAACCTTCTCGTGCGAGCGTGTCGTAAACCCGGTCAACGAAGACCCCACGCGTTCCGTTCCTGCGCGACGGAACACTAAAGGCATTGTTCTGTAAGAAATGACTTATTTTTTCGCGGAGCTACGAAGCGTCTTTGTTCTTAAAAATAACCTTCTCGTGCGAGCGTGCCGTAAACCCGGTCAACGAAGACCCCACGCGTTCCGTTTCTGCGCGACGGAACAGTCGTCAATAACCAAACTGTCGATGCGACCTTAAATTATATTAGAAAAAAAAAAAAAGAAAAACAAAGAATCCTCAGTAGCGTGTTTCTCCAGCGTAATAAAGACGTTTGGCCGGAATCGTTCCGCTTTGTCGGTGGGCACGTAACAGAGGCCGACGAGGAGGATAGGTTCACGCAGGTGGAATCACTTATTATTCGCGCGGACGATGGCGCAATCGATGCTCGTCGAGGGACTCTCTATTTCGTTGGTTCGCCGCTCCCTCTAGCATGCTAATTCACCGTTTCTAATCCTTGCGAGCATGCCAACGCTCGTCAAAATGGATCTGAGCTCGCGCGTCTAGCTCGTTCCAATTTTCACTTTCCATTCTCGACACGGGAAGTGCGTGTAACGGTCGTTCGGCAGACGATCGAGGAGAATCGCCGCTGTCGCTGAAGAATCTTCACGCGCACATCTTGCAGTTCCGCTATGTCAATTTTTATTAGGTCGTCCCGTAAGTTAGTGTCGAATTTTATCATTTAGATCAATATTTCCTGCGAACCTTTGGTTAATTTGAGAAATTTCATAACAAAGGCGTTAAGCTTCTCTTCATTCCACAACTTTTTCTAATTTAAATCAATATTTCCAACGAACCCTTAGATAATTTGAAAAATTTGATAACAAAAACAGTTTTTCTATTTTTTTTTTTTGATAAGACTCTTTTCTATTTTCTTTTTTTTTTTTATGTAAAATATGTTTCGCATTCGAAACGAACTTATGGGATGACTTAATACTTTCATCTTAGGATACTGCTTTTCTCATTATTCGTCATGTCACGCTTGAATTTTTATTGCTCTGTCTGCTGGCTCTTTGTGAAATGAAGAGTAATGGACGAGGGTCATTTAATCCTTTACCTTGCGATTTTTTTTTGTGTTTACGTATGTACTTACGTTGCTTGTAGCTACTTAAAATTTGGATACTGTATGTTTAATAGACGTAGGAAGGAGATAAAATACTATACGTAATTTACATTTGGTAAACTACCAGCATAAATTGATATTGAAGTTAGAGGTAAAATTCGTGTTTATTTTTGTCGTGTCTTTACCATGATTCGCACCAGGAGTGCATGACTGGTTATTATGAGGGAAAGGGTTAATAAGTAAAGAGACACAGAGCTCTAATTGAAAAAATATTTTAATCAGAAGTATGATAGTTTTAAAATCATAGGTTGGCATTAATTAAACAGAATTTTTAAAAATTAACACAATTTAAAAAATTAAATAATTGAGAAATAGAAAAATTAGAAAAATCTTTAACTTTGAAAATTAGGAAATATTAGGGTGGGAGATTCTGCCAAATCGCTCTTATGAACCTGATTCCGCCTCAGCAAATTTCTTTTTGTTTCACACCCCTTTTGTGGAATTAAATTTGACAGCAACGAGGAAGTAGAAACAATTGTGCAAAACTGGCTCACACTTCAAGACAAAGAATTCTTTGCTGCTGGCATGAGAAAGCTCTAGTAGAGCGATAGGAAAAACATGAAATTTAAAAAATAAAAATTTAATAAA
>NW_017100256.1:710789-711452 GCF_001263275.1 Habropoda laboriosa | reverse complement strand
TGTTTTATCTCAATACAGCGAAATATCTTTTAAAGAAGTGATGTTAGGAAAAAGATATTTTAACAAAAGTTGTTTGGTACGGAGGGGGACATTATGTGGTATAAATATTTTTTTTTATACCGGGTATGGTGGGGGAGATTTCAAAGTCAGTTTCATTTTTTCAAATGACATGCTATATGTTTTTATACATAATATGATAGTGTACGTTAAGACGAGTCTAACGAGGTGCGAACAAAGTCATTTAAAAAACATACAAAAATCACTCCTTTATACTTTATCTTTCGTATTCCACAACACTGATTTTTCTTCATAGAGAGTGATTTCATTTTTCCACTAATTTTTTTTCCTGACATTTTTTACTCGCACGAGAGTTCTGTCAAGAATACGAAACTGCGTCGTGATTGCAAAGCAACTGTTTATTCGAGTCGTAACTCAGACAGTCACTCTCAGACGCAGTGTCCACTCGCGAGAGATACTCTCGAGAGCAACTAGCGATAGTTTTACTCTCAAAAGGACAGTGTAATGGTTTGAATTTGAAAGGGGCGCGTCTTTTTTCCGTGATCGGCGTGCGTCCGCCGAGCGGCGCTGGGAGCGGCGATCGCGCATGCGTCGAGCGGAAAAAAAGTATGGCGTATTGTATTGTGTTAAGACAACGTGCGTGGT
>NW_017100256.1:704882-710557 GCF_001263275.1 Habropoda laboriosa | reverse complement strand
TACTCTGAAAAGGACAGCTAGCTTTATGTTTGGCTCGATGTACGTACAGCGACCCAGGCTCGCGTTTCTTATGTTGGCTCGCAAGAAATATCACGAGTTCTAAGAAGTTAAGGCCTAGAATGTTTCCCAGAACAGTTGCGAGCGTACAACGATCAGAAATCGGGCAGGACGACTCGTCCTCAGTCGGTGTTTACGTGGCTGTCGAACGAGTGCCTCGACGAACGTCGCTTATACTGCGCGATTCTAGTCTTGTAGGGAATACAGTGCTCGCTCAACGCGTTTTCGATAATACGCGGATTTCCAATCAATTTACGTACTTAGCATATTCCTTCGTGTGAATTAAGTGCCGCTGCATACAAGAAGCTAGTGGACCGAATTCAAGTACACAACGAACAGCTCAGCTTGGGAGAAAAATCAAACAAGAAGCGTGTCTCTGCGAGCTACACAGCTACTGTTTCACGGTATGCGTATGCGTGAATAATATGATGTAGTTATACGTACACAATGGAATGATTAAGTTAATTGAAAATAGAGGAGAGCCTACGTGTAGTTAATTAGATCAATTACTGCAACAATTTTGTTTTATCGTATCCTAAGTTTATTTTTCTTGTAATAAGTTGTGTTATAGCCATGAAATAACAACAAATTAGGTTTTTCACTGTTGTTTCCCCGAGACATATACGTATTCTATCCTTTTCTGGAAAAACACGGTCTCTTAGTAAACAACTAAGTCTTTACACACGACCTACTTCGTTTGTTATTATTCTAACGACAATATACGACAATTGACACGCAGTGCAGATGATCAGACTTCAGTTTTCCGTAAAACCGGGGGATGGTTGCCAACTACGCGGACAGTCGACGTCTCTAAACCTACGCGTAGTTCGACAGAACACTGTATACATAGAGGGCGTCTGTTTTATCTCAATGCGAAATATCTTTTAAGGAAGTGATGTTAGGAAAAAAATGTTTTAACAAAAATTGTTTGGTATGGAGGGGGACGTTATGTGGTGTAAATATTTTTTTTGTACTTGGTATGATGGGGGAGATTTCAAAGTCAGTTACATTTTTCAAATGGCATGCTATATTTTTTTATATATAATATGATAGTGTACGTTAAGACGAGTTCAACGAGCTGCCAACAGTCCTTGGCGCAAAAGGGTTAAAGTACAGTCACTTACCGTCAGAATATGCCGGTGGTAGTAGTTTCAAGAAAGGTGCCCCACGAGTACCCCAAACCGGATGCCTTACGTTGTTGCAGGTACCGGAAAGCGTTCTGTACTTGCTCGGTGGACAAGGTTTCTCTGATTTGATTCTGCAAGGAACATCATCCGATTCTGGCTTATTTTGAAACCTGCAAAAATACAACGTTTGTTTATTAATTACTCTTCAAACGTACCAGAAGTTTCTTGAAAATATAATTCCCAACGTAGAACTCAATACTAATTATGTCAACAGAAATGGAACTTAAATTTATATCAATTTTATTAATATGAAAACTAATTTGAAGAAATTCAAATTCGAGTAAGGCAGAAAATCATTGCTTGGACTTCCATAAAAACTGAACCATCACACAGCTAGTAAGAGAAATGAATTTGTCACTTAAAGAAAATATTTAATCACATAAACTCAGTTTATTAGACAAATGCAATTTTTGTGATTGTTAATTTTGAAAAAATATTTAAATCCTTAGGAACCTTTTTTTAATGAACAAAATATTAGCAGTTGGAACAGTGTTTAAGGGTGTATTCTAGTCTAGAGTGTCATTTCTTAGTCCTTCTTAGGGATTTTTTTTTGCAAGGAAAGTATAAGCTTCTCAGTATTGGCATTTTGCATACATATTTATTCGTGTCTTAAGAAAGTTCACAATTTTTTTCAAGTGAAAATAATCAAAACTGTCTGAATTATATATCATTCAGTGCGGTCCCTTTAAAAAAAAGTGTCCTACTGGCTGACACGATCCCAAAAAGTTCACAATTTTTTTCAAGTGAAAATAATCAAAACTGTCTGAATTATATATCATTCAGTGCAGTCCCTTTAAAAAAAAGTGTCCTACTGGCTGACACGATCCCGCCCATTCTATTTATCCGAAATGAAAAAACCAAAAGGATTCTTGATTAGTACGAATGTGATTATGGTGTGAACCAGAATGAAAAAAAAATAGTGAAAATTTACAAAATGGCGGCACTTTGAATTTTGTGTATCGATTTTGTCGACTTTTTTTACGTCTTTCAGAGGCTCTAAAAATTAGAAAAATATATATTTTGGCATCATTCTGGTTCAGACGATAACGGAACATCCACTGAAGATGCATGTAAAATTTGGAGTCAATCGGACAGCTAGAACTTGAGATATCATCTCAGCCATTTAGAGAAACATGGTTTCGAGAAAAACGCGTTTAAAGTTTCTCATACCAGTTGCACGAGAATGGTATACTTACTACTACGGACTACGTGTCGTCTTTTTTAACCATCTATAACTTCGTCAATTTTACGAATTCGGAAAAATCCTTCGACAGTTACACTTCTGCAAATGTCTACTTTCAGAAAATGTAAAAAAATAAAATCGATTTTTTTGAAAAGTCCAGATTAGAATACCCCCTTAAGAAACTATTAAATTTTCTTAATATTTCATAGATCATCGTACACGGTGTTATAAATACACCCTATTATAAATGATATTAAAAAAAAAAACACGATACAATCACGAAGATTGCAATGCTCTTCGACTCGTCAACTAGCTACTAATAATACCACTTACACGAACTTACAAACTTGTACGATCTTCACCAGACAATGACTTAAATCCTCAATTAAGATCATTCTTTTTCTCTGTTTCTTTTACAAGTAATATTCGTATCCGTTAGAATGGTCACGTGCTGCAATAATTAGCAGTATCACGTGCTATCTGTTCGCATAGTAGTTAAGTCAGCTTCTCACTGTGCAACTTTTACGGGGCATGATAAATCACGCGTAATACTCGACCTGTTCGATCAGTTAGCGCAATGTAGATAATAGCTCGACAACTTTCTATCCTGCAAAGGAACGAACAGCGGAGGGAAGAGTTTGAAAGAAGAAGAAAAAAAGAGAAGAAATTGCAGAATAGATGGAAAAATGGAAGAAAAAACGTTTGCGATTTTTTCCTGTAGGAATTTATAATACAGCAACAACGAGGAAATATAATTCACGTATGAGTCATGTGAGCCATGTAAAATTTCTAACAATAAGAAGTTGTCTGCTGATGCATGTGCACGGCTATAAATCAAATTGCTTTCGCACAGTAAAGGATTGCGTGTTATGTACGTACAAATTGCTCTGCGGGAACAATATCTGAAGCTGTATCAGATGTACGGCGGTATTATCAATTAGAGGAACTACAGTCCCTTGGGAACAAAGGAGGATCGAAAAAATCCGATCTGCTTTTTAATTCCCTTTTACTTTTTTCAGAACCTACAGACGATTAATTTTTGCGAAATTGTATTGTAGTCATTTTGTTTGTTTGTTTTAATTGTTTACTTCTGTTGATTCGTAACGATAGGAAATTGTAAAAATGTTTTTCGACTTTATGAAGGTGTAACTTTCGCTCACGTGGCGATATTTTTGACGAATGATAGTAGAGTGTTCTTGTTTTTTAAATTTTTTTCTGCAAATTGTTCATTTGAAAGGATGGAAATTTCATATTTCAATGAGGCAGAACAGTTTTAGAAATGGGACAAAAAGTGAAACTGAGTTTGAGTAAAAATTGTTCAAATGTTAAACGATTTTTAGTTAATTTCAATTAGTTTAGAATGAAAAATGACATTTTTTCAAACAGAACACTGTATTTGAGGAAAGTTAAAATTTATCGAGTGCACAGGTATTTAATTGAAAATAAGTTATGGGGTTCGATTAAATTAATATTTTAATCTGAAGATTGTAAAATTCTTGAAAACTTAAGAGAGAAGATTAGGGTAATAATGGAAAAGTTGAAAGCAGAAGATTCATAAATTTATTTAGGCAATTTTTGCATTACCAAATATTAAAGAATTATTAGAAGTTACTATCAGCTTACACCAAAAATCCTTCAATTTCACGACTTAACTAAAATCAACATATCACCAAAAACGTGCAGAAGAACACCTATAAATGACCAACTACAAAATCTAAAAAACTGAAATTCAGAATTCAAAACGACCAAGAAACTCAACAATTTTCCCTCGAAGAATCCTCCGAAGAGAAAGTAAAGATCCATAAATACTCGGTCACATTCTGCCACCTACTTTTTTTCTTCCACAATCCTCCATCAAACTCTTCTCTGAACACACGACTCTATCACCCATCCTATAACCACGCTAATCGTCTATATCTCCGAAGCAGCTGTAGAAACCGAAAGTAACTGTAGAAGAAGCGACCCTGTCGAGCGCAATTAAACTGACCGTGGCGACTTTCTATCGATCGCGAAAGAAGAAGAAGAAAAAAAGAAGGAAGAACCAGCCGTGCAGCAGCGATGCGAGGCGAGAAACGATGAGCTCGTCGGAATGCTCGAGAGACAACAGGAAGGAAGGCCCCAGGCGAATGTTCGTTTCACGACGACGACGACGTCGTCGACGGTTCTCGTTGCTGGCCGTTCATTTCCTTCTGTTCTTCGTTCGATCGTCCCGCTTATGGCAGAGAGTGTACTCTTACTTACGGCCCCCAGTGTGGCGCGCGTCGACATACAACCGGCAACCTTCTCGAGGCTGAAGGAAAGGGGATAGCACCGGTAATGGTCGGGTGAGAAACCTTCCTCGTGGCTGAAATGCCGCCACGGAAGGACGCGCCGACACTCCTTTTCTCGGCCATGAAAGTAAAAGTCCGCTCGTGGCGGAGTTACCGCGAGAGAAGAAGAAAGAAAATGGAGCAGGAAGGACAGGCGGCGGATTGGCTGTGGGCTCTGTGCTTCGCGTCACGTCCATTTGCCGGACTTTTGCTCCTGCTTTTGCTTCCTTTTCATCGGCAATGCTTCCTTTCACACCTTTGTTGAAGTTCTTTTGCTTCTGGATTACGCGTGGAACGAATTGATGCGTCATGGGAACAAGAGCAACACGGTATAGTGTGTGGAAGAAATTTTTAGGTTAGGGAGGAATTTTAAGTTAGGTTCAAATTATTTGGTTGATAGGAAAATCCGTTTAATCGTTTCGTGATCGAATTATTCTTTTTCAAAAAATTTGGTATTTGGCTAGGGAAGAAGAGACACGGTATAGTGTGTGGAAGAAATTTTGAGGTTAGGGAGGAGTTTTAGGTTAGGTTCAAATTATTTGGTTGATTGGACAATTCGTTTAATCGTTTCGTGACCGAATTATTCTTTTTTAAAGATTTTGTTATTTATCTAGGGAAGAAGAGTGACACAGTATAGTGTGCGGAAGAAATTTTGAGGTTAGGGAGGAGTTTTAGGTTAGGTTCGAAATCGCTGGGTTGGCTGGGAAATTCGTTTAATCCTTTCGTGACTGAATTGTCTTTTTTTTTTTTTTAAGAATTTGTTATTTATCTCTAATCGATCCTAAATTGAGATCAATTTTTGTCCAAGTGCTCAAATGGGTCATAATATGTCTGCTTGGTTACGAAAGGGTTAAAATAAATTCCACGCCTTAAAGCAATAATTTTTTTATTTTGTCAGATATGTAAAATAAAACGCTCCAACTTCAAAACCATCTAACA